>NW_020897721.1:4194703-4400474 GCF_003984885.1 Neopelma chrysocephalum
GTGCCCCGCGGCCCCGCCGGTGTCCGGCGCTGCGGCCGCTGCCCCGCTCGGGCTGTCGGGGCCGCCCGGTGTGTGCGCCCCGCGGGGCCGGGCCGGGCCGGGGCCGCAGAACCGGGAGCACCGGGCGGGCCCGTGTCACCCTGACGTGTGGGGTGTGGGGCAGGCGGCGGCAGCGTCGGGGAAAGAAGGCGGGGCATACTCTGGTTTCTCTTCAGATCGTATAAATCTTTCGCCTTTTACTAAAGATTTCCGTGGAGAGGAACAAGTACGAGTGTCGAATAATTTTTTGAGGCTCCATTTCGGTGGAGCTATCCCTATTCTGGTTAAAGATAGAATTCAAACGCAACTACATAATTCTCCAGATGCCTCCTTTGAGTAGTAGGTTATCTATATGCAATTAATGAATATTTAGGGCTGGCATTGTCTGCCAGGTCAACTATATCTTGCTGATCGTTCTGCCATGTTGATTCAGCACAGTCCGCTCAGTATAGACAGGGTGATGATTTCTCGGGGAGCTACCCCAAAATGCGCCCCAGAGACTAGGGACCCTGTCCAGAAACTTGCCCCAGGGCCTGGGGACACTGCCCAACAGCCTGCTCCAGTCACGAACCATCCTGAGTGGATTGGGGACTGGGAAGAGACGGGCCGAGTGTTAAAGAAATATTCTGCCCCAATAGCTTGGAAGCTTTCCCCTGACCGAACGCAGACCCCCTGGTAAGATCGCAGAGCGCTGGAGGGAAAACCGCTCCATCAGTCTCAGAGAGGGCCAAATCAGCGCAACATGCTGGAACCTCTTATGCTCGCCTTCAGACCGACAGTGGCTGGGGCGGCCCCGGCGCCCCCGCCCGCCCCAAGCCGCGCTCCGCCTTCCGCCCCCGGTAGCCGCAGTGCTGCCGACGCCTCGGGACTACATCTCCCGGCAGACCCCGCGACGGACGGCCGACATTCCCCGGGGTGCCGCGGGGGCGGGGCCTGCCGGGAGCTGTAGTCCCGCGGCGGCTCCCGGCAGCCCCCGCGGCACGCCGGCGCGCGGGGTTTAAACCGGCGGCGGTTGCCGGGGGGGTGTTTCGCTGCTGGGGCGGGACGCGGGTCCTGTCCCGGTGCCTGTGCCATGGACTCCCGCCTGTGCCGCAATGTCTACCCCGGCCTCGTCGTTAACATCCAGCGGAGCAATGGTGAGGGGTGGGGAGCGGGGCGTCTGCGGGGTCCCGGCTGCCTCCGCCCGCGGGGTTCCCGGCGGCGTGGGGCGGTCGGGCTGGGGCTCAACGCCGGCCTTTTCCAGGTTTGATCCATAAGGCGACGGTGAGCGCGGTGAAAGAGGAGCAGTGCTCCGTGCTGGTGGAGTGGTCTGAGGCCGGCATCACCAAGGGCAAGGAGGTGAGTGGCAGCTGCCCGCGGCCCCTTCCTTCCCGGGGCACTCCAAAGCTCCCGGCGGGATGTGCCTGGGAAAGCCCGGGCTCATGCACGGCCCAGCTCGGCTCTGCCCCTCTCCCCGCTGGGTGGGCAGCGCTTGTCCCACGCTGCTGCCGCTGGGTCCGTGCTGTGCTCGTTCTATATGTAATTAAAACCATGACACTGATGTGCCAAGGTGGGACGCGAAAGGTGCGGTGCCAAAGCCTTTCAGAGGGAGCAAGGGGGTGTTCGGCCTCTCGCTCGTTTTGAATGTCCCGAAGTGCCAGTTTTTCAGCTTTGTTGGCTTTCTGTGCTTTCCGACTTCCCTTACAACGTACCACTACTAAAGTACTAGGTTAAGAGGGCTGGGTTTGATTTCTTGAATCTCTGCACTGATATAAAATAAATACTATGTGAGATGAGATGAGGTTGGGGCATTTGAGGCTGATGTAGCTGAAATACTGACACTGAACAAAATCTCCCCTTGTCACTGAGCAAATGTACTTTTCCTCCTGGTTCCCCTGGAAAAGTGCACTCTGGAGTTCAGGGAAAATCTTAAAAGTTGCTATTGGTTGGTTCTTTGAAACCAAAGGTGTGTGTGTGCCTGCTGCATTCAAATATAAACAATGTGAAAAATCAGATGTAATCTCTGGCTAAATTGCATGTATGTGTTAGGATATTAAACCTTTATGAAGATTCTTCAAAATCCAGTGATTTTCTTATGTGCCTATGAATATACACTGTGTATGTGCTTACACACACTTAGAAATTATATTGTCCATGTACATGTTTCTGAGCTAATTCACTTTCAAATTAGCTGCTAACCGCTCCCACATAAACCAAATTTTATAGATTGCTTCTCTTATGCTAGAAAGTAGTATCTTCACACTTTACAGAGCCTACTTGATTTTTTCTCTTTTTATGGACTCTTATTTCAGTAATTTGGAAGTTAATTGATTAGTCAAGAACTTCCTGGAGTGGTGCTTGTGTTACCTTGTTAGGCCAGTTCCAGTCATAGCTGCTGCAATACCAGAACTTTTTGTGTACGGGTGCTTTCAAGCTCTTCGGTTGGGAAAGGTTTGAAAAATGGAATGGAGAGTGACTTGCTGTATTTGTGCTGAGCCTGCCCTTGGCTGCCTGCCCTTTCCCTGCCTGTGCCAGGGTGCCCTGGTGAAGGCAGGATTATCATTACAGGGGAGGGTTAGCCAGGAGGTGATAATTGGCCCCAGGTGCAATTGCTTGCAATAGCAAGTGAAGATGCAGGTGAATTAAGTTACGGATTAAATGCTGAAACCTTCATTTCCTAAAGTCTAAGCAGCTCTTTGACGTTTATTTCAGTAAGTGCAATCACACAGTAAACACTTAATGCTCTCCTAGCACAGAAGTCACAGAGCTGCTGAGATTTACTAAGATTAGCAGAGAGAGATTAGACCGGTGGATACCAAATGGGCTTTGCCCATCTCTTCAGAAGTGCTCTATGGCACCTGCAGAGCTGTGTGGTGTTTGGCAGATGAGGGTAAATGGCTTTACTAGCACATTTCACTGGCATATTTGCATGTACCAGACTATTCAAACAGAATAGGAACAGAACTACTGTCTTGCCCTTCCAGGCAACTTTAACTTAACATCTCTCAGACGGTGGGTAAGGTTTGTTTGCCTGTACTGAAAGCCAGGATTAGGAAAAAACCATGTGCTGAGCGGTAGCAGGAATATTCCACTCTGTAAAACCCTGCCTTTGCTCTTGCAGATTGGTATTAATGATGTGATAGCAGTAAATCCTGAATTATCAGAACTACCTGCTGCTGATGTGAAAGAGAACGTCCCTTTGCAAGACAATGTAACTGTACAGGTAAGTGCTTTGAAATAATTTAGTCTCTCCTAAGGTACTAAAGCGTCAACAGCATAAGTCTTGTTATTTATAATACCCTCAGTCTTATAGTCTGAGGTCTCTAACGTGCCTTTTCTGTCTCACAGTTAGGCTTTGGTCAGAAATTCTTGTTGTATCAATGTTGCCCTGTAGAGCTGTGCTAGGTGTTTGCTCCTTACTCTAATTGCTTACAGTATTCATTGTTTTTCAGAAGCAGAAGCGCAGAACAACCCTTTCAAAAATTCCTGCTCCACGGGAAGGTGAGCAAGTGTTTTGTTTTTTTCTTTCCTCTGCTATATCCCTGTAGAACAGTGCTGGTCTTCCATGATATTCTACTTTAGTGCATCATAAGGCTTCTCATTCAGTGCTAACAGAGAGGATACCACTTCATACCAACGTTTTGGACTCCTGTGGGCAGTGACTTTGCTGTCCTGTTCCCACAAGCTGAGGTTTGTTGATGTGTTGTCCTTTTCTGCAGCATTGCTGTAGTTATCCCGTGCTTTAAATGGCACTAGGCAGTTACTGCTGCAGTGGATTTTAAAGTTCCTTATGGAGTTTTGCAAATGCCACAAACAACAGAAGTTAAGTGGCAGTTATTAAGATTAAAGGTGTCAAAAGGAGAGTGGAAAGGACATGAAAGAAATAGTGGTGACAAATGGATGTCTCATCTTCACACGGTCTCCCTAGACAATAACTAGAGCTTTATGCTTGGAGACGTTTCAGAGCAGGCAGCCAAAGTGCCAGCTGGTGTGCCTCAGCTCAGAGACTGCATGTCAGTACAATGTGGTGAGCAAAGCCAGAAGAGAAGATAGAGATGTCAGTGTGGGATTGCTAAGGAATTGTTCTTCCTGAGGTGTCAGGAGTCAGAAAACTCCCATGTTTTCTACCTTCTTTTAGCTTATTAGTTGACTCTTTTGGCTTTTTGAACTGCAAGTGGCAGCATTACAGGTCTATTTGTAATACACTTCCTGATGCTGAGATTGAATGTTTAGTAATTTAACGATTCTCTTAAAGTGCATAGTTAGCCAAAACTAATGCTTCTCCATACAATTGAGCTGTAAACAAAACATCTGGGCTTGTCTGGCCTCTTCTGTTGCATGCAATGCAAGACAGGGAAGCTGGGCCCAGAAGACAACAGTACAAATCCCCTGGCATGGGAGAGGCAGGAGTAGTCCAAAAAGCTTAATGTGTAAAGAGCTGTTCTGTACCAGAGTATCCTGACTGTCCTCAAATTCAGAGAACTCCATAAATTTTGTGAACTGACAAGTAAAATGATGCAGTAAAGTCATGACTGTCTATAGTCAGGTCAGTTAATGGAGCTGGATAGCCAGCTGGAAAAACAAAGGTGTGTTAATCCAGTCACTGACTGATGGAAAGATGTCCTTGCAAAGGTCACAGCTCTCCTAAAGTACAGAATCTAATTGCAAATCTTAAATACCAGTTGCCTGTCCTACTGGAGGTCCCTGAAGACCTGCTCAGAGCACAAGAGAGAAGCAGTGTTTTCAGTGTTCCTGAAATAATTTTTGTTGTTGTAACTAGCTAATGCCCACCAGTGTCAGAGTATCTGTCCTGTTGCAAACCCTGCACTGCACCAATTAGAAAGCTAACACTGGCTTCAGACTTGCTCTTAGACTAAACAAATTAAAGAAGATCAGGAGATGTCTGCCTCCATCTGACCCAGGAAATGAGAGAAGTAGAAGCACTGCTTTCAGAATTCATTAAGAAATAGATAGTGCCTCAGTCCTACAAATCAATTGGAATTTTGGAGGATGCTGAATATCCACACATACCAGAATCACTCAAATCAGCCCCATTTAGATGCAGCAAGTCCTCCAGTTACTCTGACTGTCCAGGAGCATCAGCATTTTCAGGAACAGTGCTGCTGTGTGTGTGATGAGAACAGGTCTGGGCATGTGTGACAACAGCAAATGGAATAAAAATGCCATTCCTGAGTATAATGAAACTGATGCTTTTTGTTTCTAAAATTGTAGCAGTCACATCTAATGTCTCTGCAGATGAGCAGAAGATTCCAGGTAAAGAGTTAACAGACAGAAGCACTGAATTTTGTGGGTATGGTTCTAAGGAATTTGATTCAAAATTTAAATGAACACTTGGTTTCAAACAGATCTGTTGTCCTTTGAAATCATGGTGATTAATTCTGGTAATTGCTAGTCTTGACAGGTGAAGGGAGTTCCATCTTGCACATCATGATTTCTTTTTCACATAAGATTTGCTTTTTGTTTTTTTACATATTTTTTGAGGGGAATGTTCCAAACCTTCCCCCAGGAAGCTTTCCAATGGACTTGGTCTCAATGAAAGAAATACCTTGGCATGTGACAATGGAAACTTGCCTACAAAAGGACCTTTTTCAAAGGTTTTATGTCGTGATTATACAGAGTCTTTCAGCTGAATTTAGTGTTAAGGGGCTCCCAGTTCACTGTGCACCACACACAGTCTCTGTGGGTGCCCTGAGGGTGGGTGGGCACGACGCTGCCCACGGCCAGTGCCCTGTCACCATCACAGAGTTAATTCACAAGTGTGAAGCTTCAGAGGCTTTCCCAGTTCTGATTTGTAACTTCCTCCTTCCTAAGTATCAAGATGCTGCAACTGCCATAACCTTATGTGAATCCTTAGTGGTATCTGAGAGAAATTCATTGGAATTGCAAACTTGGAATGAATTGTTTGCTTTTCTGTAGCGGTGTATTTAATGATCACTTTTCACCCACCTGCACCATTTTGTCCTGCACTTTGTTATTGGAAAAGGTCCTTTTACCCACACCTTATTCCTCACTGTTCTGCACTTTGTGAGCACTCCATCAATTCCAAGTGTCTGAGTGTCCCTGGGTTCCTGTTTCCAAAGCTGTGCGTGGCCGTTCCAGGATGTCTGCTGTCACAGAGCCTCCGTGCAGCCTCCAGGAAGATGAGATGGTCGTAGATCCCAGCACTTCTGTGCAAGCCAGAAAATATTTGTCAGTTCCTGGTGAGTGGAGAAAAAACACAATGAACTCTCACTGTGAAACAAGGTGCTTTGTGTGCATTTAATTAGGCAAACTGCAAATCCCAGGGGCATGAGCAACCTGTACTCCTTCATAGAAAAAACAAGAGACCTAGAGGTCTGCCACTGTGCAAATACCCAGAACCTCCTACCTGAAGGGGTTTCCAAAGGACTTTAGAAACAATGCTGTGCATAATGATGTACTTTATCAGCCAGAGAGCTGCAGTTGTGGATGTTGGGTGGATGTGGTATCTGCTCAATGGCATAAAGTGGTATTTGTGGGGCTGCAGTGGGAAGAGAAGTGCCTTAATATTGCTGACAACACGCTCTGTAAATATACCAGTCGCAGTTTTACCTACATGGGTTGAGTAAAGCAGAAACTTGAGCCTCCTTGAATTTTGAAATTCTAGTTATTTATTTACCAGGCTACCCTATGAATAGCTGAGGGCATGTTAAGTTCTGCAAATACATTGAAATAAGAGACTTGATACTAAATTCTTCTCTAGTTGGTGAGGCCTTGATTTGCAGCTTTGAATAAAAGTTGGTGATTGGCAAAGAATTTAAAAGTTTACTTGCACATTTGCCACAGGTTTTAGCTAGTTCTCTCTCCTGATCTGGATGTTGAAGAATACCTGTGGTCCATGAGGCCTTACGGATTGCAGAATCATTCTTGATCTTTGAGATTTAATTATTGGTTTTGGTCTGGCTTCTTTCTGCAGCTGGCCGAACCAGGGCTAGCAGGCTGGGCTGTGTTCCAGAAGCCTCACTGCCAAGTGTAAATGAAAATACAGAGAATCATCTACCTGCTGCTAGAACGAGCACTTCAGAGAGCCCAGGTACCAGGGAGCAGTGGATAAAGACTGACTCGTCAGTCAGCAATGAATCACTATGTGATTGCTGCTTTGTATACTCCGAGACTAAAGCTTTGAAAAGGTGACTTTGGCAGCAAGATTGAATATCTTGAGTATTTTTTTATTAAAAATGTGTAACTCTGTTATACTGGTATTGCCTCAGAAGTGCTGCCTTTGCTGTACAGTGGTAGTGTGACTTCCAGGGCAGTTTCCCTGGTAGTAGATCTGGTTTGGGAAGGAAGTGCTGCAAAATTCATGACCATCCTTCTGAAGATGATTGCTTCCTGTACAAGTTAGTCTGCCAGCAACCTGGAAAAGTTGAAATATTCGTCTTGTGCTTTAAAACCTAGTATGAAAGTTTAGTCCAATGAACTGTTTTCATTTTATCTAGTTCGGAGAAGATCTAACATTGTGAAAGAGATGGAGAAAATGAAAAGCAAGAGAGAAGAAAAAAGAGCTCAAATCAGTGAAATCAGGATAAAACGAGCGCAGGTACTCTACAATATGCCTGTAAGGGGAAATTCTATGGGACAGGGTACCACAGTAGTTGAAACTAAAACAAATGTATTTTGGATGGGCTTTGTTCTTATGAGGTTGTACATAAGGATGGATTGATTCTAGTTTCAGAAAGTTCAGAATCTTGTGAAATGCTTCTAATTACATAAAGCTGACTGCTTAGTAGGCTCTGGGGCTTTTTTGCTGTAACAGATCAATTGCTTTCACATCCGTGGTTTTTCCATGCAGGAGTTTGACAGCAGCTGTCCAAACTGGGAGTTTGCACGTATGATCAAGGAATTCAGAGCAACTTTAAACTGCCAGCCACTCTCTGTAGATGATCCAGTAAGTAAATACTGAGGCTACTAACTGCAGCCTGTAGACAGACTTCATTTTGTACTGAAAATTTGGTATTGAGCAGCTGGTACATCACTGCACCTTGGAAATCCTCTGAGCACATTGTGAGCTTGAGGCACCTGCTGGTATGAGTGAGGTCACTTGCCTTCCCCTTCTAGGGCTAAGCTGCCTTGCTTTACTGTGCATATGACACTAGTGAACAACTTGCCCTCCAACAGTTATCACTCAATGATTTGTGAGCACCAATGTCTTTCAGAGTT
The DNA here is from genome assembly GCF_003984885.1 of Neopelma chrysocephalum. Classification (NCBI taxonomy): domain Eukaryota; kingdom Metazoa; phylum Chordata; class Aves; order Passeriformes; family Pipridae; genus Neopelma; species Neopelma chrysocephalum. The sequence goes on from NW_020897721.1 coordinate 4,202,921, forward strand.
TGTAAATGGCAGAGCCATTGTAAGTATAGGCATAATTTAAAATGGACTGTTGCCCTATTACAGAAAGTGTTGATATATGTAAATCATGTAATAAGTGATTTTTAAACTAGGTCAAAAAGTGGAGGAGCAAAAGTAGAGGTCAAAAACTAGAAAAACCAGGCTTGGTCAGGATCTTCAGCAATTGAAAAATAATGTACATATTGCTGTGTGACAGGAGAGGAGCTTGTTACCTTCTGCCTCACCCAATGGCACAGGCACTTCCCAGCTCACCTGATGTGTAGCTGTGCTGCACAAATAGCTTAACTTATTGCATCAGTAAAGAACTCCAGGTCAAAAAAAAACCTCTGGGGTAAAAGAAAGTATTAATTTGCCTGAATTTGACCATAGTTGCAGTACTGATATCACAAATTTTTCTGGAAAGCTGACCAGGGTCTAAACTTTCTACTATTTCTGCTACAGAATATTTGAGGCACTTTCTATGGTATAGCAGCACTTCCACTTGATATGTTGGAGAATGCTACATAAAGGTCAATTATTTGCAGTGTTTCTTTTGCACTGAATGCCCTTTAAGACTGACATCCCTTCATGAGAGGGTCTGACCAGTAGCAGAGGCAACACTGATCAGCACACAGAAAAGTAGATGTGAGGGGGGCATTGCATCTCTCTAACATGAAGTAGGTGCGAGTGTAAGTGGGAAATAATTATTTGTTTTCTTACTTTTCTTTTAGATAGAAGAACATAGGATTTGTGTCTGTGTGAGGAAGCGCCCTCTCAATAGGCAAGGTGAGTGTACTGACCAAGCAGCTCTATCTTGGAGCAGTTTGACATTTTTCATTCTTGTTAAAACTGACGGTCTTTTTCTGTCAACAGAACTTCAAAAAAAGGAGTGTGATGTGGTTACTGTTCCGAGCAAGTGTGTCCTGATGGTGCATGAGCCAAAGCAGAAAGTAGACCTAACCAAATACCTTGACACCCAGACATTTAGATTTGACTTTTCATTTGATGAAACCTCTTCTAATGAAATGGTATACAGGTAATGCTTGCTGCTTATTGGGAATGGCTTTCAGATAAAAGCATGGAGCTATGGGTAGATAGCATTCTGGCTTAAAGAAACTGTTACCTGAAATAAGTATTAAAATCCTTTTTGGAGGAAGCCAAAGGACTGAAAAGTCTAAAGCTTGTTTTTGGCATGGCCTTGCTGATTTCCTAAGGATTTGCCTTTATTTAATTTTTTTTTTTTTTAGAGAAACTGATGACAATGAAGCAGGATGTGAAATGTTTGCTTTAATTTTTTCTTTTTTTTTACTTTCTAAATATCCAGATTCACTGCTAGACCTCTTGTAGAGACCATCTTTGAGGGTGGAAAAGCAACATGCTTTGCATATGGCCAGACAGGCAGTGGCAAGACACATGTAAGTTTTTCTCCAAAGACTCAAATTTTCTAGCTTTAAAATATTTTAAAGTTCCTTGATATTGATCATGAGTAGGTTGTTATAAGGCGTTTGGATCTTGGTTTTATTGTCTTAAAGCTAATACTTTGTTAGATGTTAACTCTTCTTCTGTAGCTCTACGTATTAGTAGGTTTCCTTTGAGGTTTTAAGGAAAATTGTACTAAAATCCCCCTATAGCTGGCTTTTCAAAGACTTAGGATGTCCTGACACGTCAGTTTTAGTCATGGCTATTCTTTGCCTCAAATGGCTGTTGCTTCTTAACACTTGTCTATAAAGTGGGGCTGTTATCCTACATCTGAGACAAAGGCTACTGCCTATCCTGTGTTTTGAGCTTGGAGACATTCCAAAGACTTCAGCAATTATACAAGAATAAGCCTCTTGATGAACATAAATACTTAATTTGTGAAGAGGGCAGATTTAGCGTATTTGCTTTCTAACCACTCCTTCCAGTCTACCAGTTGCAGTTTCAAGAGATGTGAAAGCTGTTTTCTGTCTCAAAGGTGACATGCTCTAAATTTTCAACAGCTGTGTTGTCTTTAGCATTCTTCTTCTGGGAGCTGTGAGGAAGGATCCTCACAGTATGATAGTGGAGTCAAATCTTGTTCTGCAAAATCCCTTTACCTCAAACAACTGTTGATCTTGACTGTACCAGGCTAACCTGCTGCTCAGGTAGTTGCTGTTTTTCTGGTGTTAAAGCCAAGTTTTAGGCCAGGATCTATTGTTAGTGTTATGTAGTGAGCTGTAGATCTCTTCCTGTAATCCAGAAGAAAATTTGGAAGCTTATAAAAGTCTGAACACAAGCTGCCTTCATTGCAAGAATGAAAAGAATGGAAAGAGCAGACAAATCTGTTCATCTGAGTATTGTCACAGGAATACAACTGTGAGGCACTAAAATCATAGGTGAAGTTACTTTTCCTTCCCAATCCTAGGGCAGAACTAGTGCAAGGACAGCAGCCCTACCTTGAGGCTGGAGTGTTGCACATTAAACTGGCAGATTGAGCTGTGTTTTAAATAATTGACTCCATCTCATCTAAAGGTTGGTAGAGCAGGTCACTAGAACAGCACTAACTGAAAATGTTGTTGGGATTAAAGGTACCTTGGTCAAAGGAGTTAAAGATATTGTCTGCTCTAAATTTGCATTTTGATGTCGTGTTAATTTTTGCAAGTAGCAGCAAAAATGTTATTCAACTTATGTCCTAAGAAATGAGGCTTTGTCTCTTCTGACCAGTTTGGTTGCACTGTCAAGGCCATGTATTTTCCTTGGAGGAACAACTGCTTTGACTCTGCAGCCAGAGCCTTACAGGCATTCAGCTGTTGCTTTGTGTAGTCCAGATCTTCTTTCTGAACTGATAGGGAAGCAGCAAATTAATTTTATCCTGAGTTGCACTGTGTTCTAATCATCTTGCTGACATTGGAGCATATCTATGGTAACTTCCTAGTCTGTTCTTGGGGCTAAGATCAGGTGGGCTGACTTCTTGGTACCACATCTGACCTCTGGCCTTTTCTCTTCACAGACTATGGGTGGAGACTTCTCTGGGAAAATACAGAATGCCTCAAAGGGCATATATGCCTTTGCCTGTAAGTTGATTCTTCTATAGATACAAAAATCAAATTAGTGCTTGTTTTTCTTAAATAGATAAGACCTGGTTTTGTATGGTTATTTAAAATATGCCCAGTGGAAGATACATAAAGTATTTGTGTTTTCAGTAATAAGTGCTGGTGTTTGGAGGAGGTATGGTTAATTTTTTTTATTGGTTTCACAAAATATTTTCCCTCCAACCTTTAAGATCCACACTTAACTCACCAAAAGAAAACTTGTTTCTGAGGCAAGGAGATGACATGTTCTCTAGTTTGGCATTTTCTGGGCTGAACCATTTAATTTTGATTCTTCTGCTTTGCTTGTGTCTCAGACCAAGGATGGTGTTTGGAAAAAAACTGACTTGAATGCAACACAACTCCATCCATTTCTGATATAAAACTCGTTACACAAAAGCATGTATATGTTGGGTTTCTTCCTGTAAGCGTTAGATGCAAAAAACCTACACATACAAAATGATTTCAGAAAACATGCTTAGAAGCCCCTCCTTGATATACTGCCTAGAAAGCACCAAAACCCCTGACTTCTACCTTCCCTTTAGAAAGGCACGTTGTGAAAGCAGTCTGTGCAGCAAGGCAGCTGAAACAGAAGCAACTGTTGGCTGATCTCTGAAAAACAGTTATGACTGGCCCTGAAGGAGTCTTTGCTTTTCAGCTGAGTTTCAAAGTCTGAAGCCTGACTGTGAAAAGTTACACTGGATCCAGCTGCAGGGACAACCAATCTGGTACATTGTCTCCAAACCGCAGCAAAGCAGATGCTCAGGAATGCACATTTCCTGGGCTTTCTGCAAGGAGCACTTGAAACACAAACACGTGACTCTTTCAGGCCTGTCCAAAACAATAGCAGATCCCAGTGTTCCCCCAGAGCAGTAAGGATTGCTGTCTGTGGGTGACATTAGCAGTAGAAACTTCTGTATTCCCCTGTTTTCAGTCTCTGGATAAGGATGTTGCTGAATCTGTTCTCCAGATGGTAGCTCAGCACTGATTTTTCACAAGCATTTGTTTGGATGACTGTCATTCAGCTGCTAGACACTGCCTTATGGCTGTGCAATATTTGAAAGTAGATCAAATAGCAACTAGAGTGTGTTTTAAACCAGTTAACTTCTGCCCTTCTTCACTAGCACAAGATGTCTTCCTCCTCCTAAGCCAGCCCAGGTACAGGAGTCAGAATCTGGAAGTCTATGTGACTTTCTTTGAAATATACAATGGAAAGGTAAGACTTCTTTATTTTTAAATCTTTACCTGATTTCTTTGGTTGAATATTTCATAAGTAGCTGAGCCAAACTTACTACTTTCTATAGTTCTATGTATTCCATTGATCTTAGTGTGTGGAGAATTTAATTGGAAGGCTATGATAAAGGTGCTATTACTGCAAAATAGTTCCAAGGAGACCTTGTTCAGATTTGCCTCAATCTTGTTGCCTGAAATATAGGTGTTTGACCTCTTGAATAAGAAGGCCAAGCTTCGAGTCCTGGAGGATGGCAAGCAGCAGGTCCAGGTTGTTGGTCTCCAAGAAAGACAAGTTGGCTGTGCTGAGGATGTCATCAGAATGATCACGATTGGCAGTGCCTGCAGGTTTGGTGCCTTGAAACCACTAAGAGTGGTCATGTCCTCTTGTATCTCCACATCTAGAAAAAACATATGATGTCTGGTGCTGGTGCTTTGAGACTTGAACAGAAGCTTGTTTTTCCCAGTAACAGGCACCTCTGCGTGAATTCCAGAAGGTGGTTACCCAAAAATGGGGTGGGTTCAGCCTGGCTGCCATAAAGGAAAGTCAGAGCTCATCATTCATATGTCCTCATGTAACTCCAATGAGAGAAACTATTCATGTGAGGACATGGCTGCCTTTGTGCTTTCTAGGAGCATCAGCTACTTTACAGGAATACAATTAGCTCCCTATGGGCTTGTCAGATCAAGGAACAGCAGCTGGCATCAACCACAGTTGCAAAAGTGCTTTGGCTTAACTGCGGACCAGATGAGCTTATTCCAATGACAACAAAAATGCTGCATGTCATTCAGGGATCTTGTCTAAAGAATCCTTGAGAGCAGCTGCCAAGGGACAGCTGTAGGCTTGGCACATCATCCTGGCAGGAAAGGCTGTGGTTGGGGCAGCTCTGCCTTCGTACTGGTATTTTTAATTGGGAGCTAAAACCTGTATTACCAAACCTTACCTGTTTCAGTTAAGTTGCAGCCGCTGTGGAAACATTACTAGGCAAATGAGAGCTCCTTGGCTTCTGTACTGCACTTGGCTTCTGCATGTGCAGATATGCACATCCTGAAAGCTCATTCAGCACTCTGCTCTGCATCCTGTTTTGGGTGGCAGTTCAGTCATGAACTCTTTTTTTAGCCTTGCTTTAGGACAACCTCCCCTCTCTTTCCCCCATCAGTAGGGATCCAGGTGGGACAGTGAACCTGCCAGCATTCTCAGAGAATAAATTACAGTGAAGGTCACAGGCAGGTTTAACTTTAAAGATGTCAGTCTGTCCCTTGCAGTGATGGGACAGGTGCAGCTGCACAGCAGAGGTGAAGTGCCAAGCTGCTTGGCTGGAGAAAGGGATTTACCACGATTGTAACATGCTAGAACAGCTAATGCTGTTTAGTGGGAAGCTTCGCTGAGCTTACTATATAATGGCAGATGCATTAGGAAAATGACACGTGGCTGTGCTGAAGGTGTGACTTCCAGCTCCAAGTGCCTGTGAGGCATTAGCATCAGAAAGGCATTCCAGTGTAGGCTGGGTGAATTGAGCCAAGCAGCTTAAATAGCCTGACATCTCTATAACCAGGGTGCAGGTTCATGTTTTTCACAGCAGTCCTGTGCTCTTGTATCAGAAATAACTCCATAATTCACACAAACTTGAAGTATTAATGTGCAGGATAAAACCTGGGAGGTTAAACAACTTAATTGAATGGCTGCAGGTCTTGTCTGGTGCTGTCAGGACCTGTTGTCTCCTGTGACACAGTTCTAGTGCTTGTTTGCATCTTTGCTGTAGGACGTCTGGGCAGACTTTTGCAAATGCCAGCTCTTCACGGTCACACGCCTGCTTCCAAATCATACTGCGCCAAAGAGGACAACTGATTGGCAAATTTTCCTTGGTGGATCTGGCAGGAAATGAGAGGGGTGCAGACACAGCTAGTGCTGATCGGCAGACACGAATGGAAGGTGCAGAAATCAATAAGAGCTTGCTGGCTTTGAAGGTGAGCTAATAGCTCGGGGAGCAAAGAGTGATAATCCACGTATGGATTCTGTTCAACTCCGGGGTTATCTGCACAAGGGAAAAGAACAGCCAAGAAAATACTAATCTAGTATGTGAGCAACCCTGAAAATGGGGTATACTTCCATTTAGAGTGTTTTCAGGAAAGCAGTGCAGACTTGTCAGGCCAGACACTGGTACAGCCTCATTCAAGTTGTCTTTTTTTCACATATGATGAATATACCTGCTGTCCTGTGACAGTAAAATACCTGGTGTATATTTTAAAGGCTATGAAGGACTACAGAGCAGTAGATGGTGACCATTGTGCAGCCTGTTGGGTTTACCAGCAGTTGGTGGTTGATAGCCAGCAGAGCTGTCTGAGGAGAGATGCCGATACTGCATTCACAAGACTTATCTTTTCTTAGGAGTGTATCCGAGCTTTAGGGCAGAACAAGTCTCACACCCCTTTTCGGGAGAGCAAGCTGACCCAGGTGCTAAGAGACTCTTTCATAGGAACAAACTCAAGGACCTGTATGGTGAGTATGCATGTCAAACACACTGCTTATGGCTTCTGCAATTTGACCAGTACCTGCACACTCTTCTAGAATGAGGGGATTTTGAAGTTAGAAAGCTTCAGATCTCTCTCTTAAAAAAAAAGTCATACAGTTTCTACACAGAAACTTGCCCATGGTGACTGAGATAATAAATTGGTGAGCTATGCCCAGTTCCCATAGAAGCAGAGCTGCAGAAGACACTTTCATACAGTGAATCTATAGGAGAGCCTGGTGTGCTCTTGAAGGGCTTTGCTTCCTGTGGAGGGTGAATCACGGTGGGTGTACACAAAGCAAGTGGAAAGTTGGATACAGGGCTGCTGGCATGTCCCACAGAAGCTATAAAGAAAAATGGACTTGACAGACTGTGTCAACTCTGACCCTTTGTCCTAAAATATCCCAGCTATGAGGTGAGATCTGTAGAACCATGAACATGAACAAAAGTCAGATGTGAGAGTCACTGAGGTTTCTGTTCTGTTTGCAGATAGCAATGATTTCTCCAGGCATGAATTCGTGTGAGTACACCTTAAACACGCTGAGATACGCTGACAGGTAACGGCCTTTCAGACCTGGGGATTCTAATCTTGCTGCAAAAGGTGTTTTGGCTGCTTTTACTCTGACCTTTGGCATCTCAAGTTCTTTTGTATTGTTTGTCATGGCAACCTGGAGGTTGGTTGTTAGGAGCAAATTTATCTTAGAGCTGTCATATGAAACTAACCTGGGTGTTTTCTGTGTGAGACACAATAGAGATGTGTAAAACCATGAGTAATGTCTCCTTTCCTCAGAGGAGTCTCCTCTCATGGTAGACTTTGGACTACCTTGGTTCTTGTAGGGAGTTTACACTGTCCTGAATCGTTACCTCCATACCCTTTGCTTTTTGTAGTACTTGGGGTCCCGTCTGTAAGGATGTGCTAAGAATGTGTGTCACGAGTGAGTGTTTAGGTTACTCAAAGAATCACTGGCAAAGGTATCGGCAAAAGCAGGTTTAAAAATAAAGTGAAAGTACAACAGTTTGTTGGCAAGGTTCACTCTACTACTTATTAGGCAGTAGGTAGTTAAAGCACACAGAGAAGAATCAGTCTAAAATCAACCTAAAATGATCTACGTGGAGGCTGGGGAATGGAAAAAGGGGTAAGGATGGGAAAAATGGTAAGGATAAAAAGGAATAAGGAAGACCCTCCTGCTGAGTCACAAGGTTCAGAGTGGACCCCCTTGCCAAGCTTAGCCCTGGACTTAACCAATGGTTTAGGTCTTAAGATTTAACCACGCTTAATCCATAGCCTAATTGGAACAATTTAACAAAAGATTCTATAAAATTTACCATAAGCACAACAATAACTCAGACCTAACTTACTTATGAATCTAATGTACTTAAGAATTTAAGAGAGCAACCTTCATAGTATATTTGCTATAGCACATTCACACTGGCACACACTCTGACCTGAGGAACTGTGTATGAGGTGTATGTACCACCTGCTGCGAAGGGGCTTCAGTCCGAGCTCAAGTGATGTGTGACTGCCAGAGTGGATGGTCGGACAGGAAAGTTTTTCCTTCATGCAAATGTCTCTTGGCTTTCCTTCCCATAGTCTTTGGGGGTATCTGCCCACGTGAGCTTGTTTGAGGGGTGGTAATGTGCAATGTTTTAAGTGCAGCTGAATGTCTCTTGCTGAGCACTGACTGATTGGAGCAGCTGCTTTGTGATGCTGTAGCTGAGAAACTGCTGGAAGAAGAATTTGAGTGACAAATCTTCTTGTTGCAGAGTGAAAGAGCTCAGCCCTCATGATGGAGGCAGTGACATGCAGAATCAGATGGAGACTGAGGAAATGGAGACTGGTGGAGAAGGCTTGGGTCTTCAATACAGTGTACGTGTGTGTAATGGGCTGAACAGAACTCAAAGCTGGGAACAACTTGCTGTTCTTACGTGTGCTGTTTCTTTCAGTTCTCCAAGGATGAGGAGGAAGATCTCTCTCCCCACATGTTCAACTATCGTGAGGCTATGACTCAAGTTAGTGAACGGGAGGAGAAGGCTGTAGAACAGCTTAGAGAACTGAGACAGGTATGTGCAAGTGGCAAGCCCAGCCCAGGCTGCCTTCTACATGTTGATAGCAGGTCACCTTGTCTGAGCCAAGTGCTGCTGGGGAGGATCTAGGCTGTATTGCAAGATCTGTACAGTGGTGTTACTTTTTCCTCACCAACAACTTTTTTCCGTGGTTTCCTGCCCAACTGGTTAAACTGGGGTGTTTCAGTGCTTTTTGGCCTGCTGGATCCTCTTCCTCTCCAGCTAGCAACTTCTACTTGTTGCTAATGAGCACTGACTGCTCCTGGTCTGCAGAAGCTCAGCTCTGTTGGCTGGAGTGCCAGATATGAAGCAACTAACTTAATTTCCAGAAAGTCAACTTCTCATTGCTGTTATCCCTGTAAATATAGAGAATGATGACAATGATGACTGAAGTTGACTGCCTCCTGGGAATCACAGAGAAACCAGACTATGATCTCGAGACCTTTGTGAGCAGAGCTAAGTACTTCGTAGAGGACAGCTCAAGAAATTTCCTCAGCGTTAGAGGTGAGTGCCTGTCTCTGACTAGCACTGTCACTAATGCTTTTCCAAAGACCTGAAAGTAACCCCAGCATACCTGTGGGGGGTTGAGCACCCAGTCCTTCTGCATAGCTCTCAGCTCTGCTGAGAGGGATAGCTGGGCTGGGGAACTCAGCTTCCAGGTCAGTCACCCTGTCACTCCTATCTTCCTTTACAGAAACACTGGATGCCCTGGGGGCTGCCATGCAACTGGAGGAGCAAGCCAGCAAGCAGATAAGAAGGCAGAGGCCTTAGTCATTACAGCAAAATCTGGTTCACAAGCAATCTTTCACGCACTTGTCTTGTCTTGCATGTCTGTCAGTGGTTTGTGTCAGTCGTTTTAAATGTGGTAGAGTGTCTGCAGGTCATGTGTGCCCAAGGGCAGTGAACACGGCAGCCTTTTTCTCCATGGCCTGTATCAGGGGACTCAGCAAAGTGCTAAAATGCACTCACTGCAAGGCTTGGGGAGGAAGCCTGAGGGTCTGCAGTCTCTGCCTGAGAGATGTCTGGTATCTGGCCTTTTGCTGGTGACAATGATGTCCCCTAATAGAACTAAATACACATGTATAGTACATAACCTTTCCAGATGTGCTTGAAGCACTGCAAAAGTGTTGCAAGTTTTGCTTTTCTAGAAACAAAATGGACTATGTGATTGTAAAACTCAGTATTTTAAAGTTGAATAAATAAATGTTCTTGGATTTAATTATCTTCTGTCCTATAAAACATATTTCTTGCTGATTTTGGTAAAGTCTAACAGCCCTAAAGACTGGCTGGTTGTATAGAGAGGCTGATTTCTTGGATGAAGTTTTTTTCCAAAGTCTTTATACTTTTAATGTTTACATAAAAATCACTCAAAATAAGTTTTGTCTCTTAATTTTGAGATCTTGCTGGGTAGAACTTGCCTAACACGAGGGAAGCTAGTTTAGAAGGTACCTATCCTCCTCTATACTGAGTGGCTCAGCTATTTTATCAGGTAAGTAGGAAGGGCCCTGTGAGACTCCTTTGTACCACTGGAGCTTACGTAGGTTTTGAAGATAACCACAGGATCTTATTTTATATTTCTTCATATGTTTCCCATTTTATGCCACATAAAATACACAAAGATGTTCAGCAGCCCCCCAAAATCTGTATTTGAGGGCAGAAATGCAAAGCTGGGCCCTGGCCCATGTGTGCAGTCTGGGTACTGGTGGGTATACACCCTGTCCTCTGGGAAAGAGCAGGTTGGGGAGGTAGTTGTGAGACAGGTGCTGCTGCCTGCTCTTTACTATTTGTTCAGCTCAGGCCGGGGGTTGTCTTGGAAAGAACAAAACAGGCCTGCAGGCTCTAGGTTCAGCAACATTGGATGCAGCTATGCAAGCATCAGATCACAAAAGGATCCTTCTATTACTATTCCCTCTTTGAGCTGTCTTCTTCCTCTTAAAGTTAAGGGTGTAATTTCAGTGACAGTGCATCCAGCTCTGCACCCACCTTCTGTGGACTGCATCCTTGCCATGTCTCTGGGGATGCTGACTATAGGGGAGGCCAGTTATTCAGTCTGGACTGGATCCATTTTTGTGTGCCTGGTTTCAGGATGGGCCTGGAAAAGACAGGAAAAGATCTTTGTGGGATGTGGGTGAGCAGTAGTCACAAGCAGCTAAAGAAGGAATCCTTCAACCCTGACAGGATCCTCCTCTACAGCTGGGGCACTTTGTGATGAGCAGTTTAAGTACTGGGGGCAGTGTGGGGCTGAGCACTCTGAAGGTTTCTGAACAGTCAAAGCTGACTTGGATCTGGGCTCTGCCTGCATCATGCTCCTATGGCACATCCAGAGTAAAAGGGATGTTATGCCCTACTGAGTCCGGACAAAAGCAAGATGGTCCTGTTCTGCTTCAGGTGTTACTGCTTTTGGATGACCCAGCCTTTCCCTGTGATGCCTGGGTGCAAGAAACAAAGTATTGCTCCTTGTTTGTTCTACCTCCCCACCCTGGACTTAATATTGTTTACTAATCTGTATATCTAATGCAGGAGCCAGAGACTTGATTTCTAGGCCATCAGTCCCCTACCCTGGATGGGAAAGAAGCACACACCAAATGGAGTCTGGGCCTCTTGGTGCAACCCTAATTGAAAGTGCTGTCTCCAGCCCTAGTGGCACCAACAGACGGGAAGGAGAGTCCTAAAATAAACAAGAACTGTTTGGCTGTGCATGGATCATTGTTTAATGATTGGTGAGAGCTTTCTAGTGTTTATTAAAGTCTGGCAAGTTTCCTGTGTGACCAAAAGGAACACAGGCTTCAAACACCACTGTCACTTCTGTGCAGACTGGAAGACTCTCCACGAATGTCTCCCTACCCACTAAGGGTTTTTTGTCATCTGCTTTTGCAGGACAAGTGTTCTGACAGCACTATCTTGTGGACACTATGGGAAATTCATACTGAATGAACCGATTTTAGCATAAATGGCCGATTTCCCTTAAGTATTCTGCAGTCAGTTGTGGCTGATGTCAAAAAAGGTTATTCACAGGTATGTGGAGAATACAGAGGCCATGAGCAATGCAGCACCATTCAGCCCTGTGTGGGACATAGATTGCTTCTAGGCCCAGCCATAGGAGGTGACAGCACTCAAGGCCAGAGCAGACTTCACATCTCCCTGTAAATAAAACCTCACGCCAGCTCCAGTGTCAGTAGCAGGGAGCATCTGAGCAATACTACCTGCAGGCAGCAACTCTGCCCCATTCCTGAACACACCCACCCCTGAGCAGCTTTGTGCTGGAGAGTTGGCACAGCTGGGGTACTCGGCCAGGGAGCAGTGCCAGAAAGAGGGGTGAACCCTCTCCAGGAGGAAAATGTCCCAGTCCTTTCCTACCCAAAAGAAGCCATGTCTCTAAGGTCCCTTTCATGGTCCTGTAAATTTTTCTCCAATGTCTCACCCAATGACTTTGGTGGCAGCCAGGGTGAGCCCTGCAGAAGATGAAGGACCCTGAGAGAAACACTCTGCCGGTTGCCCTGGCTGGTCACAGATAGCTGTGTGCTTGGGGACTGTGGTGAGCTACTGTACCTTCAGCAGTCTCGTCGCATTAGGTACACGCTTTCCTCCTGGGGAAGGGGTCAATAACGAGCCGGAACCTGAGCAGAGAAAGCTGGACCTGGAAAGCCAGAGGGGAGCCTATGTCAGGACTGTACCTGGTCGTCCCACATCGCATATGCCCACTATTATCACATTTATAGCTCTATTTTTTACCAGAATAGGGATAGCTCCACCGAAATGGAGCCTCAAAAAATTATTCGACACTCGTACTTGTTCCTCTCCACGGAAATCTTTAGTAAAAGGCGAAAGATTTATACGATCTGAAGAGAAACCAGAGTATGCCCCTCCTTCCTTCCCCGACGCTGCCGCCGCCTGCCCCACGCCCCACATGTCAGGGTGACACGGACCCGCCCGGCTCTCCCGGTCCCGGGGCCGCGGTCCGACGGGGCCCCGCGGGGCGCACACACCGGGCGGCCCCGACAGCCCGGGCGGGGCAGCGGCCGCAGCGCCGGACACCGGCGGGGCCGCGGGGCACCCTGGGTATGCAAATCAGCCGGTAACGAGGAGGTGCTAATGAGGAGGAGGAGGAGGCGCGGGCGGAGAGGTGTGAGTGAACTCCATGGGTACCAGCCCCACTTCTGGAGCAGATCACTTCTTCCCACGGTACGAATCGCAAGGGATCATTTCCTCCGCTGCTCCGCATCGCAACTTCGTAACGCGACAATCACTCTCACCACGCTGAACGCGCGTGCGAAAAACGCTTAAATGAGCTCTCTCTGTTTTTAACCAAAATAGGGTCAGCTCCACCGAAATGGAGCCTCAAAAAATTTCTTGACACTCGTACTTGTTCCTCTCCACGGAAATCTTTAGTAAAAGGCGAAAGATTTATACGATCTGAAGAGAAACCAGAGTATATACTTTGTATTTCCCGCACATGTACCCCCTCCCTGACGCTGCCCAAGCGGACATGGCGACCCCCTTTCACCTCCCCCGCTGCCTCCCTCGCCTCGGCCCCAGCTCCCCGCCCTTTCCACACCCCTACCGGCCCCAGCCCCGGGCGCGGCTCGGAGGGGCGGCTGTCGGCGGGGCCGGCCCGGCGCTGCCCCCACTGCACCCCGGGTATGCTGTTCGCGGCGTGCTGGGGAGGCCACGCCCGGGGTTACCTGCCCTGCTGCTGGGGCGGGGCGGGCCCGGCGGGACAGCGAACGGGAGCGGACCGGGATGCTGGAGGACCCCGGCTCCGGTCGCACGGTTTCCTCGGCAGCGCGGCAGAGAGGCTGAAAGTCGGCTCCGGGAGAGGCCGCCGTACGCCTCTGCCACGGACCGAAGGGAGGGGGATCGCGGTCGGGCCCAGCGCACGGCCCCGGACAGTAACGACTGGGCTCCTCCGGGATCCTCCCGGGTCGCGCCAACAGCGCCGGAGCGGCGGCCCGGGCGGGGCTGGAGCGCCCGGGACAGCGGGGCAGGTTCCCAGCTGGCCGCTTCTCCCGGAGCCCGAACGGCCGGCACGCAGCCGCCACGCTGCACCGCCCGAGCCCCCCCCGGTCGCTCGCCCGCGTTGTAATGGGACAAGGGTGATGAGGGGGCCGCCCCGGCCGGGGCACGGGCGCAGCGGAGGGACTGAGTACCGGGGTCAGCGTGGGCACCGGCGCGGAACCGAGCCCGCTGCAGACACCGCTCCTTCCTCCGGGAAGGGTAATAACTGTCCCTGTCTGCAGTACAACACTACGATCCGAGTCCAGACCTTTTACATTTCTGTACTACTATTTGTTTTTCTATTTTTCACCAGAATAGGGATAGCTCCACCGAAATGGAGCCTCAAAAAATTATTCGACACTCGTACTTGTTCCTCTCCACGGAAATCTTTAGTAAAAGGCGAAAGATTTATACGATCTGAAGAGAAACCAGAGTATACCTAAAATTATCCCCCTGCACATACGTACTCTCAGCTGTTCCCCCCTAGGTCATGGCGACCCCCTCCACCCCCGGTTCCACCCTCCGTTTCCCCGGTCCGTTCACCCAGCAGGGACTGGCCCGACCCCGCACCGGAACCAGCGGCCCCGGAGAGCGGCGGCACCGAAAGGCTTTACCGGGGCTGCGGCACCGGGCGCGGTGCACCCTGGGTATGCAAATGAATGAATACTAATGAGGCGGCGCACTCCGGCGGGAGGGGTGTTTGGGGATATATGGCCGGGAGCTCCTGAGCTCGCCCTTCACCCCCGTCACACTTGCCCAGGCCAGCCAAGGCCTGCCCCAGAGCGCCCAGAGTGGGTACACAAATCCTGCTTTCCTACTCCAGGTGCAGAGAGCGCAGCACGCCCAGCACGGGCTCGTCGAGGGCACAGGGCACCTCTCCCACCATATCCTGGAGAGAAAGGGCAGAGTGACAGGGACAGCCTTCACGCAGTTCTCCAGACAGTTCTCTTCCAGGCACCAGGGCTGCTCAGTGCAGCCCCAGTGCCAGGGAGATGCACACAGCCCCTGTCTGGGCAGGAAGGATCGGCACAGATGCAAACACTTCCCATTTCTCCCCACAAGGCTCATTACCCACCTGCATGACCCTGAGCATCGGCAGAGCCCATGCTGGCCCTGTGGAGAGGTACAGAGCAGCACAGCTATAAGGTAGACTTGGTTCTGGTGCTTGCGATTGTCACGGCCTGAAGAGTCCAGCAGAACCTGCGTGTCTTCTTGACCCTCTGCTTTGTTGGAAGAGGCCAAGAACTTGGCGAGGTCTTGTACCCCTATGCAGAGAAAGAGATGCCAACTCATGTGCCTGGACGAGAATGGGTCACCCATCTCAGCTGTTTCACTGCCACCCCAAGAGAACCCAGTATCACATCCCACTTGAAGTGTGGCTCAAAGAGCCAGGAAAAAAATTCTCTGCCCTTGTCAGGAGCCACACCATCAACTGAAAAACCAGCTGGCAAAATTCTCAGCTGGTTTAGGTGGCCAAGGAAGGCCCTTCTGCGCGTGTTTACAGAAGTAGAATCTGGCACTGGAATGCCAAACAGAGCTGCTAAGGATCCCACTGCTGATCCTGCTGCTTCATCTCTCTTGGAGAAAGCTGTGACAGCATGTATCACCCCATGGCCTCTGACAACATCCTCCAACTACAGAACCAGCAGGATTTGGCTTCCAATGGCAAGGAGAAAAAAACGGGAAAAAAATGTTGTAATGCTCTTTCAAAGATACGAGCTGCAAAACCCTCCCACCCCAGAGGGGAACTCTGGGAAAGTTTGCAGTAGGTGAATGCTGCAGGTAAGAATAGAAACTGTTTTGTGGTTTTAACAGGAGGAATTGCAGCCAGCAGGGCAGCAATATTGTGCCAATACGACTGTGAAGAAAGTGAGCTTGTTAAAAAATGAGAGGGGATGAAATGTAGGCACTCAACAATAGCTGAGACTCTGAACTCCTTCCAGCCAGACCAGCACTGCAATGATCTGCCATCCACAGGTGGAGGGGTGGGAGTGGCTCAGCACAGCAAGGAACCCCGGGGGTCAGAGGTCAGGGAGAACATCCTTGCCTGAATTAGGACAATTCCTAAATAGATGGACACTGCCTACTGTAGCTTTTGCAAATGAGCTCCTTATACTCCCTACCAGTGTCTGTGGTGAGCGGCAGCAGCTTTACAGACTCCCTTTTGTCCTCTTCTTTCAGGTGGTTCAGCCCCGATATTTCCAGGGGAATCGAGACACCTCTGACCTCCAGAAATTCAGTAAGGTACCTGTGGCTTCAAGGATAGAGGGAACAAAGCCAGAAGTGTCTCCTGCCTTGGAGCCCATCTTCCTCTGCCAGCAGGCCGTGCTCCTGGGAGCCATCACCTCCTGCCTTGCTGCAGCAGATGGAGGTCTGAACTGGGTACTGTCTCTTGCAAGAGAGCGTGGATCTTCCTCTCACAGGCAGGCAGAGGCAGCACGCTCATCCCAGTGCAAGAAAAACACTAATTCTACGTTCCTCAGAGACAGCTTACATGGCTTTCCCTTCAGTTTCATCTTTAGATAGCCAGGTTGTTTTTCAAACCTGCAGAACACGGCTGGATATGAATGTCTCCATGCAGAGCTTATTCTTTAAACTAATTTTTGGTAGAGAACTTGCCCCTCTTCTCCATCTCACTACCACACAGCACCTCCGGCTGTCTGAGGAAACAGATATGCCATCCTGAGCCATGCTGTTAGGTGAGCCAGGAACAAACTGGCTCCCTGGGAGAACTTCAGCTCCAGCTCTGGTTCTGCCTTGCTTTTAATGAAGCTGTCCAGGACGCAGCTTCGAGCAACTTTGTGGGCACTATCCCATTCATGCAAGAAAACCATGAGCTTCCTGTTCTTTGACAGAAGTCAGGATCTCTTCTGCCTAGAGAAAAATACGAAAGAAGTTTAAAAAGGGCTGTGAAGATAGAGGAAGGCCGTACTAAGGAATTACTACCAAAATCACATTTAAAATCTCTGGCAAATAATACTAAAGCTCTTACTAACCATTAATTTAATCTCATTTTCCCTTATATTCATGTCATAGATAGGAAAACTGAGGCAGAAGGAGAGTTCCTGGTATGTCTGAAGCTGCACAGTGAATCTGTGACAGACTTGAGATTATTTTCCGGGGCAGGTGGTTTCACTACAGGAGCTCTCTTCTCTGCTCTGTTAATAAAGTCGTTTTGATGTTTCCCATTACCCCAGGCCTGGTTTCTCACTAGCCTCATGATATGAACACTGCATCTCATATCTGACCTGCCAGGGAATAAATAGGGTGAAATGAGAGCAGAAATAGGTATGGATTTATGGGGAGTGACAGGGTCAAGGGGGCTATAAATGCCTGTTAGCAAAGCAGTGCAGCCCTCACTCACGTGCTGGAGCGACAGTCATCTGGGCTGGGCCCACATCCACCCCAGGAATATGTGCCTGGCCTTGGCAGTGGAAGAGTGCTTTGGCACCCTTTGGCACAACAGACATTTGCTCGGGTTTCTTCCTGTCTAATTTCCCAGGCATGTTTTTAAACAATCTAAGAAAAGCTAAAATGATAAGAGCTATAGGCAAGAAGGCAGAAGCCCCAGAAACATCCTGTCTCTGCACTTCCTTCCATCCCTTCACACGGGTGTTAAATAAAGCAACCCACATTTTGCCAAATTTCTTTGGCACACTCTTGGCTCAGTAAAATAACCCCTATTCCAGCTTGACACATGTGAAGGTGTACTTTGTAGGGAGGTGAAATGTCAGGGATCAAGCTCTCCATTTGCTCAGGTAGGTGACAATCCCACTGGTGTGTATGTGTTTGGCTGGAGGACACTGACCAGTCCCAAGGAGTTAGACACCAGGATCTGTGTCCATACACAGATACAGAAGGAGGAATAAGGTTGCAAACAGCTGCATTGACACAGGTGCCTTGTCCTCCACCAAGCTCTATCAACATGCCTAAGGATAAGAAAGGAGTTCTCGCCTTGTCTAATGCACTTCTTGGACTTCCTGCCTAAGAAAAGCACCATTTTAGGTTTTATTTAAGTGTGGTTTAGGAGAAAAAAAGTTAGAACGACACACAACCTTTGGATTTCAGAACAAGAAGTTCCTTTCAATGTAATACAAATCACCAAGATTACCAATTCCCTAGCTACAAAATTCTTAAGTCCTTTCTCCTAGAATCTGGAGCAAAATTCCAAAGCAGTTCCAGAATATCCCCAAGATACTTGCTCAAAAGTAACTTTTTATTCCTATTATTGGAGCCAGACTGAAAACAGTGACTAAGAGGTGAACATGTATCTCAGAACCTGAAAACAAACAAACAAACAAACAAAGTCTTTAAGGAACAAGGTTTAAGAATTAAGATGAGATGAAATTTCATTTGGGAATTAACGGTTTGTGCTCTGTAAGGAGTCTGTGTCCTTGGCAGGGCGTTTTCAGGACCTCCTTTGAGGGGAAGCAGGTTTAAAATAAATCCATTTTCCCAAAATAGTTGTGATTGAAAATGTTATTAGCCATAACAAATGTTAGTGCTGACAGGAGAATGGCCTGTTAGGGGCCTCTGCTGAAACAGTCAAGTGAAAGTCATATTTCACATTATTGCAAGCATTTTCCTGTGATTTACAGAATATTTGTGAAACATTACTTACAAGGCATATGATTGATATTGAGAGAACAGCTCATGTGTAGGGGGAATCTGTATTTCACAGAGACTGTTTGCATGAAATTTACAGTCCCATAAAGTGCTCCTCTGTCCTCAACAGAGATCTAGTTAAAAGAACTTTACAGTCTGAAACATCCCAAAATTGATTCTAAATTAATGTTTCTGTATTTATGTTTAAGATGCTGGTGGTGTACTGCTATCCCATTTTTATTATAAAACTGCAGTAACCCTCCCACTCTTCAGAAATACCAGCACCAGCCTGTGGACGTGAGGATTTTAGTGATACAAAGGGCTTGCCTATGGATCAATGGAAAAAAAAGGAGTTTGAAACAGTGATGACATGGGGCTTCACAGGATAAAGTGGTTACCCTGCCTGCTATAATCACAGCATCTGCTGACACAGTAGTCTTTAAGCCAACATTGCAAAGTACCCTGAAAATGTGCATTAATATTGTTATTATGATCATTTTACATATGGGAACATATGTAAAACAGGGAAGTTAAATGGCTTGCCTGAGTCGTTTGTCAGTGCTAGCATCAGCACACAACTCCCTGTTTGTTGGCTTCAAACTCTGCTCTCCACAGTGCTGGGCTGCCACCCAGTCCATTGGACCTAATAATCAAAACAAGGCTGGGTCAGGGCAGGGCTTTATTCCTGCCAAGAAAAACACCAGTGATTTAGGAACTGGCCCTGGCAATTCAGCAGTTCTTTACATCCAGAGTGCTGCTAAATCATCAGTTTGAGATCAAAAGGCAGGCTGCTGCTGTGTCAGCCTCAGTCCAAGTGCGAGGTGCCAGCGACTGATCGCCTTGGACTCGTGGAACGATAGAGTGACAGTGATTTGGTGTTGCAACATCGAGGTTGTGCCCAGCCTCAAGCAGAACTTAGAGCTTCTGTTTCCCCCACAGGTTTTACCCTCTCCTGGCACACCTCAAGTTCCCCACCACCCTCCTCACGCACAATGCACGTTCCTCAGCGTACCCCACTGTACCCAGCCCCTACCACCCCACAGTCCCGCCGGCCCCTCTCTCACTGTCCGTCCTGGCCCCCCGCCCCACTGCTAATGCAGCCACAGCCCCAAACGCAGCCCTGCACGGCCTCACCCCGCTTCCCTGACCCTGCTTCCATCCCACCCCTGCCCCGCCTGACCTACGGCAGCCTCAGCATTCCCTGCCCCAGCCCACCATCCCACAGGCCCGATCCAGCCCAACCACAGGCCCTGCGCTCCCCTACACCCCAAACCCCACGTCGGGCCCTCACACGCTCCCTGGCGCCCGTGCCCAGCCCCTGCGTCGCCCCTCCTGACCCAAACGCCCAGCTCAGGCCCACAGCGCCGCTCAGCCCCCACACTCTATTCCCAGCCTCCCTGAGTGTGATCCCCACTCCAGGCCCAACCATTCCCCCCATCCCGGCCCCGCAGCCCCTCACTGCCCCCCAGCCCCGGGGGGCGGTTACCTCGCACAATAACTGACACGCGGCCGCACCAATCGCCGCCCTTCTTTTCCGCCCGCGACCCAATGAGCCCTCAGTGGGCGGGGCGCCGGGCCCGTCGCTAAGGGCGCGTTGCTAAGGAAATGGGGGGCGGGGATGGGGCAAGGCCAGCGGGGAGGTGGGGCGGGAGCTTCCCCTCCCCATTGGCTGCGGGGAGGGGGTGGGCGGGGCTTCCGGCGGGGAGGGCGGAAGCGGCGGCGGGAGCGCGGTGAGCGCGGCCATGGGCGCCCACGGGCTGGAGGCGGCCGTGGTGGAGCTGCAGCCGGGACCGGGACCAGGACAGGACCAGGACCACGGTGCGGGGCGAGCGGGACCGGGACACCAGGGACAGCAGGGACTGGGGGAACCTTGGGGGGCGCGGGCTTGGGGGGACCCCTGAGGGGGAGTGCCGTAGCAGGTGTGTGGCAGTGAGGACAGGGCAGGGCAGGACGCTTCGCTTTTCCCCTTGGAACAGCGGGGCACGACAGCCTGTGGTGCCCCAGGGAGGAGGGCTTTCGCCTCCCCGTGGGGATCTGCTCGGCACTGGCTGTGCGTCACTGGAGAGCGGTGGGAGCTGCGGGGGCTGGAGCGGCGCTGTCCTGCCGAGCGGGGCCCCGCGGGGACACCGGGCTGAGGCCGCGCTCGCGGCCGACGGACAGATCGAGCTAATGCCCGCTCCGCCACTCCATTTAAACTGCATTGACCAGGCAGTTTGCCGTGAGTTGCGGCTCGGGCAGACCGGAGGGGCGTCATGTTAAAACTTGTGATTAGTTTCAGAAAGCAGCGCGGAGAGAGGGTACGCAGAGCGCCAGCCCGTGGTGATCCTGCTGGGCTGGGCGGGCTGCCAGGACAAATACCTGGCCAAATACAGCGCAATCTACAGCCAGAAGGTGAGTAGCTTGTCTGTGTTTTCATGGCACTGCCTCTTTTCTGCATGTTGGTAAAGTCGCTCTGAAGCCTCTCTCGATCTGCAGAGTCATGGGGAGGGAGTGGCGAGTTCTGTCGTTGAAAGCTCCTTATCTCCCGGAGCCCAGGCAGTGTTATCTAACAGCTGCTGCTGTCACCTTCCTGTGTGCAGCTGAGACAAAAATACTTCACTGGAGAAACTTTCAGCTGCTCTGTGAATCACTGAAGTATTTTAAGGCTTTTAAAGTTGTGGGATTATTCAGGAATGACGGGAACTGTGTTAGTTTTCCAGGCAGGTAAACATGCAGGGAAAGATCCTGTGTTTACTGCTTGCTGTTAGGCCACAGCACAGGCTTGGCAAGGCTGGGCACTGACAGAGCACATCGGCATCTGTCGCCCCTTTGGCTCTTCCTTCCTGTGAAAATGATTCATGTAAATGTTGTAATCTAAATTAATTTTATCCTGCCTCTGAAACAGGCATCCTGTGATAGTCATAGCTTCTCACTAGGAGCTCCTGGTGTTTGAACTAGGGAGGTCCATCCTACTGCCAGTTCCCTAAGTTTTGATATTTTCCTTTCTAATGCTGTGTTTTACTGGAATGACCCCAGCTCGTAGTGTGAGGAGCCAGTGAAACACTAGATTTTTTTTTCCTTGGTCAGCATACAAGGAATCCTGTATCTATCCAAATCTGTTTCAGCTGTAGGTGGTAAAGTTTGTACATTAACAAGTCTGTTGTTGACGTGTGGAGTGCAGGAGTCATTAATTGGCTTGATCTAGTGAAGAATTAATTGTTAAGTGGCTGCTATGACTAAGAGATGCTGCAGAGCAGATGAGGAGTGCATTGCAGGGCAGCGTGACAACTTCTTGGAAAATAACTTCCTATCAGAAAGGTCACAGAAAGGGGAAAGGAGAGAAAGGGTTTTCGTAGCTCCCTAAGAGGGAGTGACAGTAACCATGGCAAGATGGTTGAGAAGGCTTTGATTTAAGAACTTGGTATTCTCCTCTTCCTTCTGCACTGCTTAGGGAGCTCTGGGAGGAAGGGCTGTCTGGGTGGCTTTGCCTTGTGTTTGTCAGTGTGTAATGTCAGTGAGCTTAGGTGACAGAAAAGATCTAAAGCATTTATAGATGTGGTTCCATCTGTTCTATTTAGAAAATCCTCCATGATCCTGTTTGCTGTGCAAGGCTATAAGTGTAAAGGCAGTTGCTCAGGAGTTCTGAGTCTCTGAGCCAGAGCTCTTCTTTTGCACAGCTGGAACATTTCAGGAAGGTTTACAAAAATCCTGTCAATGGTGGCTGTGGGTGAGTCTCAGAGACAGCTGCAAACAAGTGCTACCCAAGGAGAGGACGAAATTCCTCCTCCTTCTTGTATTTGTTTCAATGTCATGAGCTGGATGTGCACCACATTCTTACCAAAATGGCTGATACTGAAGGTCTGTGAATCAGAGAGATGATTTTCTCCTCCTAAGTGAGGACTAACACTCATGTAAGTGGGTGGCAGTGTCCCCAGGGGCCATGCCATTAGTGCAAGATTTGAAAGGATCTCAGACATCAGCAAAGCCAGGCTTCTGCCTCCGCAGAGACCTTTTCATAACAGTGTTATGATTATGTAATGTTGCGATTAATGTAATCCTGTTCGTATCAGTGACTCTAAAGACGTTCTTCTGGCCCTGTGGTTTCTGTTGGAAACCTGTCCCAAATTTTTGCATTTTTTGCACTGATGTTTGCCTACATCATGTAATTTACAGCACAGCCTAAATGTGTTCGGGATCTCTTTCTGTTCTTCTTAGGGGTGCACTGTCATCCGCTACACGGCTCCATGGAGGATGATATTCTTCTCTGAGACCTTTGGCATCAAATCGCTCCAAACCCCAGCCAGGCGACTCCTGGAGCTACTCTTTCACTACAGGGTTGAAGACAGACCGGTTCTTTTCCATGTTTTCAGCAACGGTGGTGTCATGCTGTACCGTTACATCATCGAGGCGCTCCACACCCACAAGCCGTTCCAGAACCTCCAAGTAGCAGGCACCATTTTCGACAGCACCCCTGGCAGAAGAAACTTGGTAGGAGCCCTTCGCGCCCTGGCAATTGTCTTGGTCTCCATGAACGTGCTGCTCAGGTATTTCCTCCTGCTCACCTTTGCCACTGGAGCCGTTGTGCTGCGGGTGCTGCTGTACCCCCTGACCCGCTTCGTCCACGAGAGCCACTACGACGCCCTGCTGAAGGCGCCCTCGCGCTGGCCCGAGCTGTACCTCTACTCCCAGGCCGATGCCATCATCAAGGCCAGCGAGGTGAAGCACATGGCTGACACCAGGCAGCAGCTCGGTGTCCCCGTGAAAGCCGTGGACTTCTCGGACTCGCCCCACGTCAGCCACATGCGGGTGTATCCCACCTACTACAGCAGCCTCTGCGTGACCTTCCTGTCTGACTGTGTGCAGGGCTCACCCCCTTAGCGCTGTAATGACCTGCAGTGTTTGCTTTGCTCAGCTTGTAAGGGAAATTGTCACCCCCTTTACCTTTGTGTCTTTGAAGGGAGGAAAGTAGAGACTTCTTGTTTGGTTTGGTTCTGTTCTTTCCCCCCCCACACTGTCTACAAGTGTGGAAGCCTCCAGTCTGGTCTTTGGACCGGCCACATTATAGCAGAAAGTAGATATGGATTAATTTATAGTGCTGAAGGTGAAATCCTGTCATGGTTCATGTTGATGTACTTTACCATGGTGTCACAGACCAGAATCTCACACTGTTATTTGTTTCTTCCTGTCTCTTCTTGTTCTCTGCTTTCCGTGTTGTCTCCTTGTCCCTGATGTCAATTGTGCATGTTCTGTGGCTTGTACTGATTTAACAATACAACTCTTTCATGTCTTTGTTGTTTGCTCTTTTTTCTCTCTGCCATTTCTTTTAATTGCAGTGAGCAAAGAGAACCAAGTCTGCAGGATTTTTTGCTCCACTCAGTGCATCCCGGCTGTTGTTGTGCTCCTTGATGGAGATCAGGCCCAGAAACCAAGTGTAAGATCTGGAAGAGGTGTGTGCAGGGCATTATGACCAGCCTGTCACCTGGTTTCATTAAATAGCTGAGATAGAACAGTCAAAGCTCTGATCCTGGGTGGGAGCTCAAATGTTTGTGGTAACTTTTGTGTTCTTCGACCCAAAGGTTTAACTTAAAGTTTTTGAATGTGTCTTGTGTTTTGTTTCTCTTTCTTCCAGTCTTTTGTGTGTTCCACTGAGTAGTTTTGCTTTCTTGGAGAACTACTTCTTTGTTATTGAGTGTCTTTGAGCAGCCTGTATTGTGCATCTGGATATGCAGGTAAACTTTTGGGTTACAGCTGTGCCAGACCTCTGAAATACAAAGGTGGAATTGCAGAGGAAAATGGAACTGTTTCTTGGAGCTATGATTTATTCTATTCAGGTGATCAATCTTTGCAGTCCATGCAGTGTGTAGAAGAAATGAATTCCTTCCACCTAGTGGAAAAGTGGCTTGTTGCACTGAAATATAGCCATGTTTGGTTTTAGGTTTTGTTGTTTATTTGGGGGAGAAGTGGGGATAAAGACAGAGGAGAGCCTGCTAATATGTTTATGCTATGTCACAGCATTGCCAGCAAGTTAATAACATGGTGAACAGGATTAGCCAACTTTAAATTGCCAGGAGGAGGCTCTGGAGGGCTGTGACAGGGGCCTGTTTGAACAAGGAGCTGCCCTCGAGAGGTTGGCACGTAAAAGACATGAGGGTTTTTACTGGTGGTTGCTGCCTGTGGGCTGCAGTGCTGGTCTTGCCCACCCTTGGGGTGCTGCCATCCACAGTTACAAAACACTTGCTGTTCTGGATCCAAACACAGAGGGGGAGGTCCCCTGGGAGGCACTACAATAATTTGGAAGTTTAAAACGAGAACTGTAACACCTCACAGAAGCGCAGGGTGAGTGGCCAGTGGTGACCAGCACAGCTGTTTTTAGCAGACTAGTGTGGCAACCCTCATTTACAGCAGAATAACCCCATGTTGGGTGTGGTTTTAGAGGGAGGACTGGGGTGTATAAAATAGGTGAGAATTAACTGAGAAGGGGCTGATGGCCTGGTTTGTCTTTGATTTTTTTTTTCCAAGTGAAAGCTGTCTCCAGGCACAGGAGCCCTTGTTGCTTGGGATCCCATCTTCTGTAGGTGTGATCCCAGTTTCAGCTTCCACTGTGACGATGGGCTGTGAGGGCTACACTGTGTAAGAACCTTCAGCCTTCCCCTTTTCATGGAGAAATTCTTGTTCCTAGGGTTTGGACCTGTAAAGTCCAGGCATGGTCCCCTGTCCCCAGAAAGGCCCATCAGCAATCTCCACCTTTTTAAAGCAGGCCCCTGTGGAACTGTGAACACTCTTAGGGAGCAGAGGTGATAAAGGCTATTTAACTAGCACTTGCCCTCACGCTGGTTTCTATGGGTTTGGTATTTACAGAACAGTTAAACACTCCATAATAATGCTCCTCTGAATTAATATGTTTGTTCCTGGGAATCTGCTGTTCCTGTTTATTGCTGTGGGTGTTGTTGAACTTCTCCTATTTAAGGACTCGGGCTGTTGCAGAACGTGGCTGGCAGGAGCTGGAGGTAAACCCTCTGACCCTGTGTGACAGGGTGGCAAAGCTTCCTCTGGGGAGATCCTCACATGTCAGCTACACCTTCCATCCCCACCTTCACCACCCCACCATGGGATTGCCACTTCCCCAGCTCAGTCCAGCTCTGCCCTACTTCCCCCACTTTCCAGGGCAGCAAGCAGGGAGTGGGTGCTGCCTGATGGAGCTCTGCAGCCAAAGGTGCTGTGGGTTTTGCAAACAGGAACCTCCTCACAGGCCTTTCCACTGCTGCAAAAGTGACCCGAAATTCGGGGGTAATTTGTGTACACACCTCTCTGTGGGAGCAGGATGGTCTCAGGCAAGTCAGTGATTTACAGCACCAGCGCTCCAGGTGGGTCCTGTTTTCTGAGTCCCAGCAAAAGTTTTAATTCCGATTGTGAGCAGTGTGTGACATGCACTGTGTGATACGTTGCCCTCTGCTTTCCTGAGCTGCGTGTGCCCCCACCTTCCTGCCCTCTATATTCCCGTGGCTTGTTATTTGAAACAGAAGGTTAATAACTTGGAGCCCGAAGGCACACGGCCGAGAACTGATCCAAGCGCTACTGGATTTACAAAAACCCAGCCTCAGACCCTTAATCCTTGCTAAACTGTCACGGTTTGGCGCAGCCGGTGCTCCTAAAGAGCTTCAGCCTCAACACTGAAAGCCCAAAGGTTGTGATATCTTGGCAAATCCAGGTAAATCTCTGAGACGAGCTGTGGGAAGGAGGGGTACTGCAGATCTGTTCTTTGGGAGGAGAAAATGCGGAGTCCCTGGGCTTGCCTCGTGGGTAGGGAGTGGGATGTGGCCTGGAGCTTTTTTCCCTGCAGCCTGGCCCTCCTGTGCAGACCATGAAGCAGTGTGGGTGAAACACCAGCAGTGGTGGGAGAGGAGGATGCCCAGGGGCTGGCTGCCACTGTTATTGAAAAACAAAACTAACTTTCCCTCAGCAACAAAATCAGTTTGAGAGTGTTTTCTGTGAGAGAGCTGGCTCCTGGCTCACTCCCCTGTGCTGCCCTCTCTCCCCAGGCAGTGGTGATGTTACAGGAAGGTTTTGAAAAAGAAAAAAAGCCACTTAGTGGTCATGTGTCCAGGCTGGAGGGTGCTCAGCTGCTGCTCACAGGGGTGGGAGGGTGCCTGTGCAGCCAGGGTGCCCCAGGGCACTGGGAGAGGCTGTGATGGGGAACTGGGCAGGCCAGGAACAGGATCCAGCCCAGCCAGGGGGCAGATTTTGGAGTTGGGGGGAGCATCTTGCAGCACAAGTAATTGAAACCAGGCCCCTGGGTGAAGGCAGACCTGTGCCCACACCTCACAAAGATGTTCTTTTAGAAGTGTGTGGGCTGAGGTCCCATCTTGGCGCGTGTTGGGATGTTCCAGGATTACGGGTGAAGCTCTGCCAGTGATGGCAAAGTGTGAACGGCCTGAGATGGAACCAAACAACCCAACCCCCTGTGCGTCTTCCTAGAAGGAGAAGGAGGGAGGTGTGAGGCCGGTCTCCATCACCCGCGGAGGTGATGGAGGAGGAGCTGGCAGAGGGTGGCTGTGCCGACCTCCGTGGGAGCTCCGTGCCGGGTGGGAACAACCTCCACGAGGTGGCAGCAGGCCCCCTCTTTCCTGCGTGGAGGGATTTCTAGTCTGGGAGACAGCGGAGCAGATCCTGGAGAAGATCCCAACAAGAAGACCCCAACATGGCTCAGCTCAGCGCTTCTGTGTGCCTAAGAGCATCTCCTGTGAAAAGTCTCCCTTGGGGCAAAGGAGAAAGATCAGCAGGAACTAACTCCAACAACAATAAGGAGAGATCATGAGTTAATACAGGACAGCGTCTATCCATAGAGCTGCCTGCCCCTGGAATTTGTACTAGATCCTATTTCGCAGTTTTAACTGAATGTTGAAACAAAAAGTCTAACAGCAAAAACAGCTTTACTGCCCTTCCCTCCCTGGCAGGACAGGTCACACCATTTCCCTTTTCATCACCCGGGGAAGGCTATCTGGTTTTTAAGTGACTCTGCAATACTGTGATTAGCAGACTGTGGCCCAGCTCTGGAAACTCCACATATTGTGACTGTGGCACTCCCGTGGGGTCCCCATAGTCCCCAAGCCCTGGGGAAGATGAGTTTAGTCCTGCTCTTCTGAAGAGGCTGGCAGGACTACCCAGCACACAGGGCTGGGGACTTGGGGGGCAGTTAGGAAACAGGAGAGCACAAATGGGGGCCACAGCCACTACCTGAGCAGACCCTTAGCCAAGCCCCCTTCTCCAGCTCACTCTACACACAGCTCCTGCACTCAGGCAAGGGAGGCAGGGGCTCACCGTCCAGGTGCTTGCTCTGCCTGCCTGACATCAAGTTCCCTTTGAACTTGACTCCCCATCCCCTCATTTCTGCCTCCTCACATGGCTGCAAGCCCACCCCAGCACCACCAGCCAGGGACAGGCTGGGTGGGCAGAGGTGTGCACGGCCTCCTTCGGTCACCCTCCCAAACCCTTGGGGGCTGGGGCAGGGAGAGCTTGGGCAGCCCCTGCCGAGTGATGAATGAGCTGACAATAGGGTATTGATAAGGAATTAACCTTGAGCCCTTCTTGCTTCAGTGTCAATAGAGCAGGAGCCAAGTACACACGTTTGATTGGAAATCTGTGTTTGGCCTCTGTGCCCATTGACGTCCTGGAAAGATGAGAGGGGGATGTGAACTGCCCTGCTGCCCCCTCCCCAGCTGGGACCCCCCAGTGGCTCCCCCTCAGCTTCCCCAGCCCGCTGCTGCTGGAGTTGGCCATGGGGACCCAGCTCTAAGGGGCTGCAGCAGCCTCTGTGCCCCTCACCTGGCATGTGGGGGGCTGGGTACTAGGGCCCCCCTTGTTCCCCAAAGGGCCTGTGCCCATCCTGCACTGGCCTACACTCCGAGCAGTTTGTTTAATTAAGTGTTTTGCCTAATGGGATTGCCTCATTTCCATAACAAACTGGCGGGCTGTCATTAGGTGGGCTCCCTCATTCATTACTGTTAATTAGATATGGATCCCCCAGAAGGCGGCGCGGGGTGATGAACGAGGCCCCTGACACACGCTATTACACATTAGCATTTTCTCAATATATCCGATACATCACGGGCCTCCGCTTCCTAAAGATATTTTAAATAAAATATTAGCAGCCTGCTGCGGGGTGGGTGGAGAGCCCCTCACCCTGGCCTCAGGCTTCCTTTGGGCTGAGATGCTCTGCCGCTCCTCGCCAGCCAAAAAAGCAGCTAAATTCCACCCCCCACCTTTCCCTACCCTTGCCCCAGCAGATGGAAAGAGATCCCTGAAATCCCCACTGCCTCCTCCCACCGTGCTGGGGACCCCCAGCACCCCATCCCTGGGGGACGCAGCCACGGGGAGGGGGTTGGAAACACCCCATTGACCCATCTGCAAAATGTTTGTAAACCGAAAGCGTCGGCGCCAGCCCCGTGCAGGGGGGGAACCCGACCTCTGCCCCCCCGGCTCGGTCCCTGTGCCAGGGGTAACCCTACACTGCGCCGGGGGCCCCTAATGCAGGATGTATGGATCTGTTGGGGCTGGGCGCCTCCTGCCCCCAGCTAATGCAGCCGAGGAGACTTCATTATGGGGGTGTCCCCCGAGGGGTGCCCTTCGCCCTGCCCTCCTGGCTCTACCAGGGGGGACCAGTTGGGGCAACCAATCCGTGGTGGGGTCTGGCGAGTGTCCCAGCATCCCCCTGCATCTGTCCCTGCATCACCAACAGGACCAGGACTCCCCTTTGGGACATTACCCACATCCAGGGGCTGTGGCATGAGGTGGGGGGGTGTCTCCTCCGCTGCCTCTCGCCTGCAAAGGGAAACACAGAGAGGCGGAAAGCGCCTGAGAAGATTTATACTTGTTTAATTAATGTCAAATGTAGTTTACAAACGGGAGTGACAAGTACCTCTTTGTATAATATACACTGACACACAATCATCGACACACCGGAATATCGCTTTGTGCAACTGGGATTCTTTGGGCAAAGATAGGTAACTCTGATATTTCAGGTTTTTTTTTTTTTTTAAATCATTTAAACTCATTACAGAAGAGGGGAAGTGGCAGATGCCTGTTACAAACCGGGGTGCCTCTCTCCCCAGCCTTCCCCCAGCAGCTCCCCCCCTTGAAAACAGGGGATGGCTTTACAATTTAAACAAAAAAAATAAACGAAAAATAACCCCCAAAACAAAGAACCAATGACTAGTTACATATGGTTTTACACATACGTACATAGAGCACACGGCTGGTCCACAACACCTGCCAGAAATCCTGGCTCCCTCCCAGGGCCTACTTCCAAGGAAGGGCTGGTTTGGGGTGTCCTGCCCTGTCCTGCCTTCCTGTCTGTCTCTCAAACCCACCCTGCACCATGTCCAAATCTGAGACCTCAGCACCAGCACACTCCCAGCTCAGCCATGTCTCCCCCAGGTTTTTGTCCCTTCACAAACCCAGCCCGAGCTGTGTGTGCCTGTCCTTCCCCTGCCCGAGTGCTGCTGAGTGCAGGGTCACCCAGCAGTGACAGCCCCCTGGGCAGGCCCTGCCTGCAGTCTCCTCATGGGGTCAGGACCCTCCAGGGTCCCTCGGCTTCCTCTGGTCCCTGGGAGCTCTGCAGGTACATGTCCCTGAGCAGAGGAGGCTGCAGCTCTCTGGTCTCAGAGGCCACACACTGCTATGAGCTTGGAGACCTGGGAAACTCCCAATTTGGAATTGTCACCTTTCGATGAGATGCTTATGAAATAGCAGCTCCTTCAATTTGGTTTGTTGTGTTTTTTTTTTTTTGGATGCAGTGGGATCCTTCTGAAATCACTCAGGAGATGCCAAGGCCAGCAGCTGTTCTCTGTAAAGCAGCACCAAGCTCAGGGCAGGGAACACATCCTGCCCTCCACATCCTGCCTCCCCAGCCTTTCCCTCTCTGGAAATACCCCAGCGGCCCAGTTCCAAACCCCTCATCCACCGCTGTTCCCAAACTGTCTTAAAATGCCCCAGCCGCGTTTTGCTGCCAGGTGGGATCTGCTTGGAAAGACCCTGCAGGAGCAGGGGAGATGAGCTTCCCCATCTCCCCGTCTTCTGGCTGCAGGGAGCTAGGGCAGGGATGCACAGTGTGGAGCTGGGAGAATTCAGCACACGAGGTCTTGGAAAATGGATTGTTATCTCTTTCTTGGGTCCTGACAATAAAAGAACAAAAAACAAAAAACCAGGCCAGATGGCAGCTTTGGTTAAGGCTGAGGATATGGGAGACAGGGACAAGCATGAGAGACTGTGTGGAAGGAGCTGGGGCTGTGGGGGACCTCTGGATTCAGCTGGAAATGTCTCTGCTGGACACCCTGGGGGTGGTGGTGTGGATGAGACAGGACTGGCTTAGCTCTCTGCCCTAATGCCAAAACCTCTTGGGCAAAATGCAGGCTGTAGGAGGGTGGGAGCTGCGGGATGTGGGTGCAGGGCAGGGCTGGCTCTGCAGGGTTTGCACAGCTCTGCGGGGCAGCACTGGGCCCGCTGCAGCCACACCCGTGAGGGAACTGGCTGAGCTCTCTGGGCAAAGCCACCAGCACGACCACCCTGTCCCCTGCCATCCCCACCTCCCCACCGTCCTGAGCAGCCCAGGCATCCTCAGCCAGCAAATGCTGCCTGGAGGAAAGGAAAGCAAAGCCGGGCAGGGGAAGGTGCTACAGCCTTGGAGGAGGCAGAGGGGATCAGCCGGACCCCTCGAGCAGGCACTCCCAGCCCGAGGAGAAGGCAGGGCTCCAGCTGACTCCCTCCTTCCAGCTCCACACCGTTTGCCCCTTCCCCAGCTGGAAAAGGCAAAGGGGTTGAGCCAGATTTCCTCCATCCTGCCCGGCCCCCCGGTGAGGAGTTAAAAGCTGTGTCTTTCCGGGGATAACGATTCTATTATAAATAGCCCCATTAGCTACAACTAATGACAAAAATCCACCTCCTCTACTCCCCATAAGTTCTGTAAGTTATGGGCAATGCTACAGCCATTACTAAAAGCTGTTAACTTCATATCTGAATGAGGAAATATACACCACAGAACATTAAACCATTTATATTATATATATGTATATATATACTTTTTTTAAACTAATGACTTTAATGCCAAAACTTTGCTGAACCAAGAAAAATATGGGTTTAATGTTCTCTGCTCATTTTTTTTCTTCTTTAAAAAAAATACAACCCAAAGAAAAGAAAGGGAAACTTATTAGTATGTAATGTTTGAGTCTATCCCATTTATACACAACATTGTAAACATATATAATCTATATTACATGTGCTTCATTTCTGCCTGGGTGTGTTTTTTTTTTCTTTAAACCTTTTTGTTATCACTAGAACACCACAAAAAACCAAAACAGAACCAAACCAAAAACCAAACCAAAACAAATAAAAACAAAACAAAACAAAACTGAACAAAGAACACAAGTTACAGGTTATTTAACATCTTTCTGTCAAGGGTCCCTTCCCCAGTCTCCTGGGGGCAGAGTGGTCAACAACACAGTCCAAAGGACGGCTCACGAGCCATCCACAATGCAAAGCCAGCTCCAGGGAACGGGTGATGGGGAACACTGGTTTTAAAAAAGGGGGCTTCACAACAAAGGGTTTGGTTTTGCCCGCTGCAGATGCTGAAGGAGGTCTCAACTTGCGGGACCTGGCAGCCGAGGCTCCCCACTGCTCCTGTATCCTCGAGTCCATGTCTGGAGTCTCTGGTTTGTTTTTTTTTTTTCTCTTTAAATTTTAAAACGTCTTTTTTTTGTTGCGGTCGTTCTTCTCCCCCTGGGTGTGATGAGCTGAGCCGAGTCGCTGGGTCCCGCCCCACCGCCGGGTCCTTCATAAGTAGATGCGCCGAAGGTCTCCGGGAGACGTGATGGTGTTGCACTGGGGACAGAGCTTCTTGGCACCCTGCAAGCAGCAGACGAGACACAAAGTGTGAGAGCACGAAGAACAACCTACACGGCCCTGCCCTGGGCCTGCAACCTCACAGGAGCAGCAGTGTCACCCCCCTTCCCTTCAGCGAGGGCTGTCCCCTCCCAACAAGCTGTGAGAAGGGGGAGCCCCAAACAACACCTTTCTTGCCTGCCCTACAAGCCCCTTGTCCTGTTCCAGTCCCCAGCATGAGGCTGCTGGGCAAGCAGGAGCTCTGGGGGGCTGAAACCCAGAGCCAATGTGTGTCATCAAACTTGGCACCACTGGCTGCCAGGGAGATCTGCTCCTTTCTGTTTCTCTCGCTCACCTGCAGCCCTCAATGAGCCAGTTCAGGTGCCTGAACAGGCAGAAAATCAACCCAGCTGGAACAAGTTAAGTTTTCAGCAGGTTCTCATGCCTGAGCTGGTTCATGGTGGGCTTGGACCATCTCTTTCAGGGCAGCACGATGGGGCAGTGCCTCGGCCATCCTGCAAAAGCCCACGAGCTGCTGGCATGAAGGAAACCCTGGTCCTGTCCCCCCAGCTTGCACAGAAGCTGCAGAGATGAGTCTCTTCTGCCAAGGTGAGCTAAAACCAGCAAACTGTGATGTGAGCTGGGGTGGGGTAATGGGTGGCCGACATGAACACTACATGAAATAAAACAAGGGCTGATGTGCCATCTATTACAGAGCCTGACAGCAAGAGGTGTTAACAAGCCTCAGAATCGGGGTCAACCTAAGCCAGTCATCATTAGATTGGCAGATGTGACAGACAACTGATGGGGAAAAACGACAGAAAGATGGCTCTGCTGTGAGGCAGCCTCCCATTTACAGCACTAGCAGCACAGGAAATCGGGATGCCCTGGCTTTCAGCACCGATCACAGCCTCCACGGGACCTGATGCACAGAACTGAGCACAGGCTCTGTCCAAGCACCCCAAGTTTTGCTCACTGCTGTCAGACAGGCCCTTTCAGCAGCTCCTGCCCAGCACTCGGTGTGACAAGCGAGCTGACAGGAGTGCAACACTGTGAGGGCCTGCATGGGGCTGGCTGGCAGAGCTGGGGCCGTTTGGTTCAGTGATGCTGCTGCTCTCCCTGAGGAGGGCTTCTTGCAGTGCCTGCAGCAGTGAGTGCGGCAGCAGGGCAGGGCACTGCTTCGGTACTGCTGCCTGTACTTGGGTACATCCCTAGCAGAGGAGGTGGCATTGCTGCTTACAAAAGGCAAGCACCCTTAAAACAGGCCCTCTCTGCTCTGTGACAACACCTGCAAAGGCAGGACAGGGGCCTTTTCCCCTGCAAGTTCTTTAGGCTAAGGAGAATCTAGAGGAGAGCGTCCCAGATACAGAAAATTTATATGAGTGCAAGTAATTCACAAGGGTGCACCTCCAAAGAGGTGCAAGTCATGTTTGCTCTGCAGTACCGCAGACTAGTTTGGAACCAGTCCCCTCCCTGCTCCCAGTGCATGTTATTCCTGGCAGACATGGACTTCACACACTTGCTATTCCCTGAGCTTTGGACTTTTGAACAATCAGGCTGCCATTTGACAGCTGATAGTGGCTCAACAGCTGCCCTGACACATGAGGGGACCATGGGCCTTTGCACCTGAGATTTGAACCAGCCACACACAAAGTCTTGTTGAGCTAGAGTTGAATGAAACACTTGATGGACACTCAAAACACCTCAGGCATCACTCTCAGGGTGAGTGACAGACTGGCAGTGGGACAGACCATTGGTGGTCTGGATGTTGCACCTAACTCCGATGCTGATTCCCGTGGGAACATCCTTTTAGTTATCTGGGACAACTACTGTGTCTGTTTAGATTTTCAGCCTTCTGGGGTAGGGACCATCCCACTGTGCCTGCACAGAAAGGGCAAGCTCTAACCCTGCATGTCCTAGTAAAAACTTGCTGCAGTGCCAACAATACGAAGGAGAGAAAAACGTAAACATCTGCCCTTTCTGACACTGTGGGCCAGGATACACAGCAGCACCCCCATGGAGGGGCTCACTAATCCGGATGCAAATGCCACAAAATAGCCTGTTTCAACTGAGTCCCTGCTCAGTTCCATGCAGTTCCCTGGTCCTTCATCAAGGCACCCGTTGCACCTGGTTGCCCTCTTGGCATCATCTTTGCAGCCGGAGGGTCCCAAAGGAAGTGGCAGGGAGGCGTTGAGGAATTAATTCACAGCGTGTTGTCCAAGGGACAGCAGTTGGCAGCTGCCTGTTTGAGCTTTCCTGTGTGCCCTGACAAGCAGAAGTAAGTGTGCATGGGGATGTTAACCATTCCAGATGGAACTGCTGGCCACATCTGTGTCCATGCTCTCTTTCCCAAGACAGGCACAGCTTACACACAAAAGGCAGCAAAGCATCCAACCAAGCAGCTGGAGCTCCTGCCTCTCTGCACAATGCACCAGGATACAAAGTACCTTCTGCAGGACCAGCGTTCAGACCCATCGAATACCTCAGCCTGCCTTCAGTCTGGGGCGAAGGATGGACAGTGCTTGCTGACACCTCAGACCATGGCCCCTGCTTCTCAGTGCCCCTGTGCAGTGCTCAGCAGCACTTCAGCTGCTCTTTCAGCTCCAAGGAAGTCTGAGACATTTGCCTGCAGGTGGGTGGGGAGGAGCACTGAACCTCCTTGAGTTTGCTTCTGCTAAAAGCCAACCTCAGCTGCTGCCACCTCACTCTCCTGCACCTCGTGCTCCGTTCTGGGATGTGAAGCTGCACTGAGACAGTTGAGGGCAGATGTGTGTGACCCTTAGCAAGGGCAACCTCCCTAACACAGACTAGACAGCTCACTGCAGGAAAATTTGGAAGTCTGGGTTCCTGGAAAGCCACTCTGACCAGGTCTGCAGCAGCCCTCCACCATCAGCCCACAGGGATGGCAGAACAAGCCTGATTAAACCGACTGCAGCTTTGCTGCTCTCTTCCACGGCAAAGCAAGGTCAGGTATTGTAGTTCCTTTACACCACAGGGAAAGGGAAGATGAGTGGATTTATCTTGGAATATCCTGGGATCTCTGACCCTGAGATCTATTTTCTGCACCACATGCTGATGGCTTGATCCACTCTCCCACCTAAGGCTGAGCTGCACGCAGGCATCTCAAGTTTCTTCAACCACCCCACAAAGCAGAACCCAAACACATGGAGCTTGACCTATTTTCTGCAAAAGCTACACGATCACAGACTGATTTAGGGCAGTGGTGGACGTTGCTTCACCTGCACATGGGAAGTGGAGCTCATCCTGGAGCTCTGAAGCCTGGGTACGTTGGGAACAACAGCATGCTGGAGACCTTCAGCAGCCTGGCCTGAACGCTGCACAGGCTGCACGTGGCACGCTGGGCTCAGGGTCTCTCTAGTACTTATGCTTGGTATTAACAGTTCAGGCAAAAATAATTACTTTGGACCCTTGGGGATGCATTTTTCTTCCTTTTTATGAAATAAAACCGTCCTCCTCTGCACACATAAAGCATGTGTGTTAAATTCAGAACTAAGTCCTGGTTTTTTTCTTTTCAGATTGAAATTGCTCAGAACCTTGCTCCTAACATCTGACTTCAGGAGTAGGTGTACGTTTATCAGCACCAGAGTTTAGGCTCTCCTCTCTTGTGGAGAGGCACATAAGCTTGTACACACACACACACATGCTGGCACAGGCACAATGAAAAAGCGTTTGCTCCCCCACTGCTCACCTGCCAGCTGGGGTTACTAAACTTTTCCCTTGAAATAAAAATGCTGTGGAATAATAAGTCCCACCTGTCGGCCAGTTCTTTCTTTCTTTTTTTCCAGGTCCTTCTGCTCCTTTCATCATAGCTACATGGAAAAGCCTTGATGTGTTATAGCTGTGTGTGCTAGAGTAAAGGCCACCTCAGCTTTTCCATTATAAACCCCAGTTTTGAGGGGTTTATAAAACTCTGCTGCAAGAAGTTTGCTCCAGGGCTGTTAACAAAGCAAAGAAACGGGGCTGGAACCAGGATGGAGTTTATTTTTTCTCCTCCTTTCTTAATTAAAATTTGGCAAGTGATTGATCCACAATACAGGCTAATCACTTGGGGTAGTAGTTTGAAAAATACATTAACGAGAGTTGAGATGTTGAAAAGTCGTTAGGGCTTACATGGTGCCAGGAAGGATTGGAGGAGTTTGTCTTAAAGTTGCCTCTTAAAAAAAAATGGTGTGACGTCTGCTATAAATTGGCTAAAGCAGGGAAACTCAAAAGGAAGGATTTTAGGCACTTCCTGCTGTCCTGTGGGTCTAAAAATGGGCAATTTCCAAGCACAACATGCCACCAGGCACAGAGAATAAAGACACACACACACACAGAGCAAGGAGAGGAAGTAAAATCAAAATAGAGAGATGCAAGAGGGACCCAAACCAAGAGCCAGCTTCTGCCAGGAGAGGAACAGAATGTCAAGATCCAATTCTCAACCAAGGTGACAGCCCTCTCTCTCACCCATGCCTTCACATGAAGTGGCAGCTTCTTCTCTTCAAATGCTAATTCCCAGAGAAGCAGCTGCTCCCCACTGCTGTTGTGGGGTACCCTCCAGTTGTCAGGTATCGGGATTAAACCACCAGGAGAACAACTTTTTTCACAGAGCCTCCTCAAAGGGTGGAGCTCACCCCCACAGGCCAGAGCTGAAAAAATGTTAATGAATGACCAAAGAACCTCACTGCACACAGGAGCATTGTGAATGATCATCATGCAGCATCCTCCGTGCAGCTGCTGACTCAGGAGGTCCCTGTGCTGCTGGAAGCACCCAGGAATCCCCCAGAAAGATTGCTCTGTATCTGGGCTGTTCTGTACAAAACTACTCCAGCCCACATGGGTATTGAAGTGGGAAAGCTAAGAACACAGTAAACCAGCAAAGGTATAAGTGTGTCAACTGCAGAGCACACACATCTATTGATGGATCCCCTGGAAGCATTCTATGATGAAGAAGGTTTTTTAGAAGTGTTTTTTTTCCTGCTCTTGCAGTTGTCATTTTCACATAAGCCCAAGGCAGGCAAGCGCAAGCCTGGGGTCAGCAAATACCCACGGGAAATGCTGGCTCTGGCTGTAGAGGTGATGGGGGAAACTCAGTAAACTGCATCTGCTCAAATAAACCTGTCCTCTTTCAGCCCCTGCACCCACAAACAGCTCCATCACTGGCAAGCAACAGCCTGACTTACCTTCTAACTACATTTACTTCGTAAAGAAAGATACCAGGGTTTGGGAGATCACAGAATTACAGCTCAGAGGGACGTCAAGAACTCACCAACCCACTCCCCTGGCAAATATCACCTCAACTTGAATTACTGCAGACAGACACACATCAAACCTGTTCTCACAAACCTCAGAGGGTGGAGGTTCCAAACCTCCCCAGCAAAGCAGATGGCACATCTCTACTGTTAGAGCACCCTTCCCAAGAGAAGGAAAATACAAATCCCACACACTAGTAGCTGTACTAGTGTTAACTCTCAGTTAACTGGGAAGGATGGAGAAGGGGCAGATTGTACCACAGGGAGATTCATCCCCAGTGACTCGGGGCTGCAGTCCAACAACCAGCTGAGGACAGACACCTGCCACAAGGACAGTCTCTGTTCAGGGAAATGAACCCACCTCCTGCTGCCCAGGCTAAGCCTTGCTCCTGCCACATCATTTCCTTTCCTATCTTTGAAGAACCTGCACATGTTTTCAGGGCTTTCCAAAAGGGATCACAGATAAGTTACTCCAGGCCCGTGTCCTGGTTTTTGCATAACTTTAAGATATCAACTAGTTCTCACCACGCAGGGTAGGTGAATGAAAAATGTCACTGTGTTGAGCGTCCCAGACAACCAGCAAGTAGGGAGCAGCAAGCTCATGGCTGTGGTTTCACGCCACCAAAGTCAGAGGATACTAGAGATGCTCAGATCATTGTAGTGTCATATCCCAGAAAATGTTTAAACCTTAGGCCCACAGACAGATGTGAGCATCAAATTTCACCCTGTGTTCACTGCCCTGCAGAGGTTTAGAAGTGCCCCCAGGCACTCTGAACCCTCAGTTCCAGGGCCTTGTTCAGCACATGATCCTCGCTCTCTCAGACACACTCACACTCTAATTTCATATTAGATCTTGGCCGGGCACACGAACCACAGGGATGGAGGAGAAAGGGGACTTTTCACCAGCAGGGATGGCAGATCTCCAGAATGCTCAAAAGGGGCCGGAAGCCCAACACAACCTGCCCGCCCCAACTCCTATTAACTTCAACAAATTGTTTATTGCACAACAGAAGAAAAATGCTGCCCCTCTCCCCCAGCCAAGTCTTTCCATGTGTGCTGCACGCGCAGGCTCCCTCCTCCCAACCCCACTGGGGAGCCAGCTTTATACCCAGGGAAAGGTAACAGCAGCGATTATTACACACACTATCCCACAGCTCCTCGCTTGTTAAAAAAAACAAGAGTCTCTTTTGTGCCCGAAATAAAAGGAGATACCTTAATTAGAACAATGCAGGTTGGTAAGCATTAAACACTGAGCCCAGCTGCTGTATGCCATTAAATTCATAAAAAAGGAGGGGGGGAAGGAGGGCAGTCTTAACGAGATTACACACATTGACTTTGATCAAGACACAAAAGCACCAAGGCGTTCCAGGGTTTTTATTGCTGTCTTCAGGCTACATTTTAATGGTTACATTAGAAACATGCGAACACAGGCTGGGAGATTTTTTTTGAGATGGGAGAGGGAGTGCAAGCATGCCTTGTGAAAAGGCCTGGTTTAATAAATTGGGGGCTGCAGGGAGAGACTAGGACTGGGGAACACATGAGTAGTCACTTATTAATTGCTTCCCCTATGCAAGTGCCAAATCTTAACATGATGTCTTGCTGGACTATTCCCATCCTGCCTGCCTGGTCAGCAGAAGAGCCATGTGCAGATCACACACAGCCAGCTTCATCCCCACCTTTCTCACGGAATTCTAGGGGGAGATGGCTCCCACTCTGCAAGGAAAATGCTAATCCCTGAGCACCTGGAGTGAGTTTCCCCGTTCTCATGAGCAGCCGTGACTGCTGAACATGACACAACGGGGCCTGACTGAAGTTGAACTAAGTTGCTGCTGAGTCTAAGAGCAGCCTGAAATTGGTGCCACAGATTTAGAAGGTGACTTGAGGCTGGTGGGAAGGGGAGAAGACAAAGACTTCAGAGTAAAGAAAATGAAAAGTATGTTAGTGTTTTATCCTGCGCTTGCAGCACTGCTGAAGGACAAGATTACTCTTCACTTAGCAAAGGTGGCAGAGTACACATTCATCCCAACACCTCACAGCTATGTGCCCACATATGTGTCTTTTATAACATGCTGCTAAAATGTTTACAAAAGCTTGTATAAACTAAATAGTGACGGGGTGTAGCTGAAGAGCTATAAAATACAGCCCAAGGGATAGCCAAGTTATTGAGTTGCTATTAGTACTCAAGCCCACAGGCACTTCACCATCCTGGTAACTTTTCTTGGACAAGACTTTTAAAAGGCAGGATTTAAAGGAGCATGATCAGCTTAATCGTAATTCCAAGCACACAACGTGTTCTATAAAGTAGAGTAATGCCTTACAGGAACAAGTTTTTAGGAGTGGCACTCCCTTACATTTTTTGCAACCCAACACCGTATCATCTTGCTAACAGGAGAACTAGAAAGCACAACTATTTTCCACTCCCCAGCTTAAGCAAAATGAAAGTTTGAAGATCAGCTGCAGAGGGGACAATAAAGGCTGATTATAAAACCCACAGTTTAAACACAGGAAAAGAAAACACTTCATTAAATAACAAATTTTAACCTGATGTCCTTTAATACATGTATAAATTGCTGCTCTACTGGGTCACCTATTCTATGTTCAAGGTAGTCCCCAAACTTCTAAACAGGATGGCATATGCTTGAAAACCACACAGTGCTATTTCAAATAATCTAAAAAATACAGATCCATATTCATAAAAGCTCCCTTCCATATCCTCTTCTCCTGAAGATGATTTCCTTTGCTTCGGGGGAATATTACATTTCTCAGAAGCTACCCGCTCCATGAAATCTCAGCGGATTTGGCCTCCATTCTCACAGCTTTACCTCTCTGCATGGATGGTCCACAGGAAATTACTGTAAGGCAAGGTAGTCCCTGGCACAGAGCTCTTCAACGAGCAGTGGCTGTGCCCAAAAGTAGTGGAGCAACAAGCAAGGGGCAGGACAGCACTTTGGTCACAATGACTCAAACAAAACTCACTCAAGTCAAAGCTAGAGTGGGGTGTTACACAGCAAGGTTTGGGCAGTCTGCAGGCACAGCACTCACATTATCTAAAATAAAGCAAAAAGCACCTTTCCCTGTGGTGATCTAAAAGTATGAAAGAAGAGAGGGGAAAGGCTGTAAGTGAACAAGAAAGTAGTCAAGAGCCTCACCAGAGTCCGCAGCCAGCATTCTTCACAGTGCACATGCCAGCACTGAATGGAAGTCAGGGGCATTGTGTAGGAGTCCTGAGGAGAAGAAGCAAACAGGTTATTTCCACAGCAGGGATCTACTGATTCTTCACTCCCAACCCCGTCACAATGCCTCTCTTTGTGGGTAACACTGCCTGGTGTTTTGTGTAATATGTAAGTTGCATTTTTGTAATGTTTGTACAGAAGAGGCTGAAAGTCTCCTGCAGTCCCTTTTCTTGGCTTCCCAGAACTCCTGTTGGAAGCCCATAATCCACTCAAGTGGTGACCTGGCTCAGCACGGTTATCGCAAAAGCATCTGAAGTCGCTGTGGCCACCTGCCATTATTCTCATCAGAAAGGTCACCAGATCATACAAAAACCAGTGACAGGGCAAGATCAACCCTTATCACAATTCATAGCTCTGCAGGAACAGCTTAACTACATCCCAAGAATACTGCTTCTCTTTCAGCAGACGTGTGAGTATCTTCTGTCATTCCTAAGAAACCTCTGGAAATTAGCAGCGAGAGTAAGTTGTTGTTCTTTCTGTGGGATGAATGGCAAGGGCTGCACTCCCACATCTACAAGCTGTGAGCTGGCTGGGAGAGAGAACCCCGTGCATCCAGATGAAGTTGCAGAGGGAGCTCTCCACCAAGCAGAATGTTCTCCTGATCTGAGCAGAACAGAAACCCAAGAGGAGATGCAGAGCCCTGCAG
This sequence comes from Neopelma chrysocephalum, assembly GCF_003984885.1. Classification (NCBI taxonomy): domain Eukaryota; kingdom Metazoa; phylum Chordata; class Aves; order Passeriformes; family Pipridae; genus Neopelma; species Neopelma chrysocephalum. The sequence goes on from NW_020897721.1 coordinate 4,244,351, forward strand.
GCTCGGACCATCAGAGGGAGCTGCTGCCCTTCTTTAGGAGAGCCACAGCATCAGCACAGAGCAAGCAGGGCATCAACAACTTTTGAATGCTCAGGCAACATTCCTGTTCCCAAATCAGAGAAAGTGGCTCTCTGATCACAGATTCTGCTCTCTCCTATGCATGTAAATGTGGACATGCAGTAAGAGGATGCTTGATATCTGGGAGTGTTCTATAGGAAGGCTCAAAGTCTTGGGAAGTCGGAACTTTTTTTCCCAGATATAGATGGACAGCTGCAAATACCATAGGAACAACGTAATGCATACAGAAATTTTGGTTGCTAAGACCACCTTCATTTGGAAGGCTAATTGGTGATGAGCTCCCCCATATTCTGCCTGAAAAAAGGAGAAAAGCTTATCCCCTCCTCAGCAAAGATACCAAGACATTTCTGATTCATTACCACAAGTGGAGTGCTACTCACCATGCAAATGAGACATTTATAGCGGTCCCCACGGGAAAGCTGCCTTTCTAACTCACGGACACGAGCCTTTAACGCTTCAAATGTTGTCACTGCAGAGTCTTCTGTAATTCTGCAAAAGATGATGGAGTGTGAGCATCACTGAGCACACAAGACTCTTAAGAGTTTGGGGGAAAAAGGATCCCACAACAGGTACTGCACAGGAAATGGCATAATACTCAAACTAATATATCCACCGTGGGGTAAAGCAGAATTCCTGAAAAGCCCACTGTGAACTCTTTAGTGTCCTACTAAACACTTCCAAACACACCACCAAAGAACACAACTGATGCTGGAGTTGGCAGCTTCATACAGAGCAAATTTCCACAAGACACAGACATTTAAAGAACAGGTATTTCTGCTGGGTTTTTTTGTTTGCTTTCTGCCTTTTTTCTTCTCTCTCTTAAGAGATTATTTAGGATCACACGCTTGAGGCAAAGTTCTGTACGTTGCTTCAAAGCTGCTGAGATAACTTTTTGTGGGCAATAGGAGCTGCTCTTCCCCTCAGAGAATGGAGGCCTTTGCTGGCCATCAACCTCATGTAACACAGCATCAGCTCATTACACAGGATCAACACAATGCTTTTTTATTAATGAAAGCCCTAGTTTTTTGGGTTCTAATACTGAAAAAAAAGGAGAAACCAACAGCACTGAACACTGCCAACAGGGTGTTTCTAAAGGCAGCTTCACAACCTGCTTTCCCATTTCCTAGGGTCATTTTTGATGGGCAACGTTCTCTCTTTTGTCACAGAGGCGCTGTGCTGAGGGCAGGCAAGTGTATTTTCATGGTTCTGCAAGGCTGGTGAAAAGAGCAACTTGCCAACCTAAAAGCAAGGGCAGACAGCAATGCTTAGCAAATGAGATGCAGGGAGCATTATAGACAAGGATGTGTCACTGGCATGCTGCAAAACCTGATTTCTACACTGTGCAGGCATAAGGAGGGGCCCTCAAGCATTCTCCAGAAAAGGTTTAGAGCATTGACATGAAGGCTTTCACTCTTGTGAATAAAAACAAAACAACAATTTTCAATTATGTCAGTGAATTTCAGGTCTGTCCAAGCAGAGTCCAGCTCAGAAGAACCTGAAGAGTATTTCGCCGTCAGAAGCTGCATCATCAATCAAAACATAACCCACAGTGGCACCCATGTGTTCTACCTTTTTAGAGGATGATTCACCAACAGGTGGTTAAAACGTGGGTCTAGTGGAATTATTACAACCAGCAAAGTGAGCTGCAGTCTCAGCTCTCTCGCTGCACACACGCACTCACTCTTCTGTTCATCAGTCACCTGTCGATGGCACGCAAGGAGGGACCCGGGGTTTCTCCCACGAGGTGATTCTGCTGGCTTTTCCCAAGCCTTTGGTAAAAGAGCTAGTCAAAGAGATCTTGGATGATTTTTCTAATTATGACACTTCAGAAGAAAGTGGAGCTGCTCAAGTGCGTATGGTTAAGTACTAGTGTTATAAAGCTCCTTCAACTTCACTCCTGCCTTTGTACAGATCAGACATGCTCTGCACGAGCTACCGGAGGAGATCTTCATCAGAGGGAGATTCATTGGAAGTGACAGTTGCTAGAAAATGGTAACCATTTCAAAACTGCAAAAAAAGGCAAAGAAATACACATGTCCCATGATAGCCTAGTGGGTTAAGGACTGTCTGGGGACAGGAACACTGTGGATTCAAGTCTTAGAATCAATAAATATTCTTTGGAGCAAGATGAAAGAGCTTCAGTAGGAGACAGCCTTCCCTGCTGTGAAACACCCACTTGCTCCTACCCATTGGTATGAATTATTACCATATCCCAGCTTGAGTTCTCACCCTCAAGGAAGAGTTGCTAGTGTTTTCAAAGGAAGTCTAGAAAGGTGTTATTTTAGTCTAAGGAAGAAACAGAATTATTTATTTATAGCTTGAAGATTATTGCTGGATGTGAATATTGTTTGTCTTCCAATCTGGCCCACCAACAAGCTGATACTGGGTGAAGGCTGAAGTTGAATTTGACTTCCTGGAATCCATTTCTCCTTACTGCATGCACAAGGGCAATGAAGGTGTAAAGGCAGTGAGTGTGACTCCTGCCCAGAGTAGGAGCAACTGTTGTTATATTCTCCTTTTACCATCTGTGGAGCTATCTGTCCTCCTCTGATGGGTGGGTGACTCAGCAAGAAAAGGGAAAAGCTGATTCCTTGGGCAGATACAAGCAAACACCCATTCAACCCCAGTAACAGTCAAAGCCTGAATAGGAAAAATTTGCCACTGCAACAACTAGAGGAGATAGAAAATGGCTTGTTTATAGAAATCTAAATGGTTGACCCTCATCGGCCAATTTTGGAAAGTCTCTGAGATAATCGCACCTGTCCAGTAATAAACGAATGAATCAGAAAAGGAGGCTGAATAGAGGCATAAGCAATAATGCTCAGAGGCTGCTTGATACAATGGCCAATCAATAGGAGGGCTGTAGATCAGGGTGCTAGTTAGCTGGAAAATTACCGCACCGCTGCGTGCGTCACGCTGTAGGGATCCTGGACAATCAATGTGGGAGGTATTGATTTAGTTATTATCACTTCATACGCTCCAGACATTGTTAAATATACATTTATTAACAAGACTGGGGTGCATTGGTAAGAGAGGGAGCTTTAGCCACTGCAGTGTCTCCCAGCGCTGATCAAAGCTCAGCTGTGACAGAATTTAAACTCCATGTTCTCCCTGCCAAGCGTGCTCACAGGACAAACCCCGACACACGGCACAGTTGCTGAAGACATAGCTCCTAACTCACGAGAGAGATAGGAGTTTTGGCCACAAGTGAGTATTTTGCACTTGAGATTTCAGGAAAACCTCTCAGAGCAGCAGCAACAAGGGACGTGGCGGCCAAGGGTCAACCCAAAGTGAGCGATAATTGCATGGTTGCTTCCGAAAAGCCAGAGGAAATGAGGTCAAGGGAAATAGGGAGAACATTAGTAAATAAAGGAAACTGAAACTACCTCCAGGGATGGAATAAAGACCAGAGTCACTTCCCATGTGTCTGGCTCCTGTGGTGGCCAGCACACTTGGGACACATGCCATTCCATTTAGTGACATTTTACCGTCAACCTGCTGCTTGTATCCTAAAGATAAGCATCGCTTAGGAGCAACTCTTCCTGCAGCAGCAATCTTGGGAACTCCCTCAGGCTTCCCTCTTGTGTGCACACCTCATGTGTGCTTGCCCGGACACAGCTGGGAGCAGCCTTGGGCAGTATTTTTACAGGGTAACGCCAGGGTGGAGCGAGGGTCAGAAAGCCAAGCTCCATGGACAGGGCAAGGCTGTGTACAAGTTACCCTGCCAAGTGAGGCAGAGGGAATTACAGGGAAGAAGGAATTAGCTCTCTGCTTTGCCTTGACCTCGTGCTGGATGCAGGAGGACTCTCAACAATTTTGCGCCTCAGCGCTCCGATTTGACGTGTTTGGATAACGTCATTTATCAGCCTCCAGAGAGACCTGCTGAGCACGACTGCTGCCAAGAGCAATACCTTGAGACCCAGCGCTGATGCTGCTCCAGCAGGTGCAAGTGGCCTCCCTGACACCTGAGTTGTCCTCCCTGGCTGAGGCTGCACCAAGAGGCCCAAGAGGGCACATCCATGACAGGGCAGAGACTCGTTGTGGACTTACATCCCCACTGCGAGAGAACATTTATACCAGAGCAAACACAAGAAGGGAGGGCTCCTTGTAGAGGAAGCTGGGTCTTGTACTTCTCTCTGGACTTCATGGTTAACTCTTCCATAACTTGGCAGACACAGCTGAGGATGCTGGGTACCAAGGAGCAAGTCTGTGAGACTGGGCAAGACAGCATGTGGTAATTTTCAGCCTTTATGCCCAACACACATTTTTCTACTACTCACAGCATTTTCCCCTGAGCACTGAAAGTAAGAACAAATTTTATTTCTCTGAGCAAATCCTTGCTTTGTTTAGGTAAAAGGCCAGAAGAAGTGCACAAAACTACCACGGAGGAGGAAAAAAGACCTATCAGTAGCTTTGAGCTGTTAGGAAGCAATCACCTCCTGGGAAATCTCCCCTGGGAAATGGCTGCCCCCCTCTTTGCAAAAAAACTTTAACCCAAACACTGGTTATTTGTTAAACATTAGCATGCATGTGATCTTTGTTTCTCCAAATTAAATCGAGCAATTCCTACCCGCTGTCCCAGTGGGCAATCAAGGCAATTCCGTTAATTAAATTATCTCTGATTCTGCAGCTCTGGAATCTCTCAATTGACTAAGTCTGTGCTTTATCATCAACAAAATACTGGACCAAAAAGGAAACAAAAAAATGCTGATGTCAAAGTGATTGGCTTCAGTTAACCCTTCCCAGCTGGATAGTAAGGGCTGCTCAAGAAATTGTTGTACTGGAACGAGCCCAAGAGCGAGAGCCCTGTACCACAGATACCAGTAGCAGCTGTTCACTTGTGTTTCCTTTCCCTTGTACAGAAAAACACAAACACCACACAGCCACTGCATCCAGCATCCTGCCTATCTGAGAGCCACAGAAAGATGCAAAGCATTAGCTGCTGAAGAAGCAGAAAAACACCTCACAGATCAGCAAACGCCTGCAAATACTCCATCCTCACCTTATCTAGACCTAACTTGATGTATCCTGCTGTTGAGGCGTCTCCATAAAACATTCCCCTTTGGTTTATTTCAACTGGATATAAATTTTCCTTTCTTCATAAACGGCCACACTGTACACAGCATTCCATAAATTTTTACAATTCCACTGTTTGTATGTACCTTGTAAAAAACGCTTAGCACTGATTAAATGCACTACCAATAAAATTTCATGGGCTACTTTTGACACTTGATATTCTGACCTTCTTCTCTCTTCCTCATACATTTATTTTTGCTTTCCTATGCCTGTAAACACAGACTGGCAGAGAGGAAAATGTACAGTACCACTGACAAACCCAAGAGTGATGTATTTATTTTTAAACAAAGCCTTTATCTTCCCCTGTACAAAGTGGAGAACCTGGTCCCAGCAGAACATACATGCCACCTCCCTGCACCAAGGGCAGAGGTCAGGTCACTAGCAGCTTACATATCATAAATATTAGAAACAGACTGGTCGATGCTTTGACGGCAGAGTCAAGTTAAGTAAGATTCCAGGAGCAGAGAAATTGCCCCTGGCCACATCCAACCACAACCGTAGATGACAATTATCATAACCACTACTACACTGCAGGAGAGAAAGCCTGCTGCAGTCCTCACTTTGTGGGGCACAAATCTTCAAGACTTGATAAAAAGATCCAAAAAGTGACCCCAACATCAGTGCACAATCATGCAATCGCAAGCCTTCTCTCACAGCCAATTTACATTTGGGTAAAAGGGCAACTTTTTCATAGAAGAGACCCTGTTTTATTAGCCTGTAACATGCTGTGCACAGCTCTGTGACACTGGTAGCACTGTGGAACAGCACAGCACGGTGATGCTGCCTCAGCTCTCATTCATATGTTGCCTTCAACACAACTCCCTCGCTATCTGAGTTTCAAACACTAGCTATAAACACCTTTATCTGTTTTGGGATAAGAATTGCTTCTGTTTTCAAAGTGACAAAAGAATTTGCCCCCCCTCCTTTCCATTCAGCAAGCATCACCTGCAGCAAGTGCTAGAGCTAAGGATACAGGGACTTTATTTTGGCAGACGTGGGTGAGCACCACTGAAGTCAGTGGGAGATCCACAGACTCAAAGGCCTTTTACACTTACTGGAGTGCAAGAACATAACATGAAGCTAAAAAAAAACCCCACTGTTACTAACAAGTAAAACACACTGATAAGAAAGTTTTTAAAAACAAAAGTGACAGGTGGCTTTAAAAGGAAACAGACACAGCTCAGGCATTTTCAGTATCTTAACTCTCTGAAAGAAGCCCAGTGTCAGGCTGGTGGCAGATTGACTGCGAATCACCCCACAACATGTGGGCTACCGGATTGGCACAATGTACTGAGATTTTATTTCACTAGATGAGCTGGTTACAGCAGAAGGGGCCAGCTCCCTTGCTGTAAAAAACTGCCCAGCAAAGCTGTTTACAGTAGAGCCATGTCAAATCACACCAAGTGAAGTTTAGACCCTCAGTCTGCAAGACTGCCAGTGCTAAAAGCAAATTTTCTGGCAAGACATCAATGTTTTAGGAGCTGGCTTCCCCTTTATTTAGCTAAAAATCTCATTTATTGGGTTTATTTGTTTTTAGACTAACCTTCTTTAAAGAGGCTGACTTATAATCCTGTAAAACATTGTCACATGTATTGAGGAAATTGGCAAGGATGCTAATTTATTGTCCTCTAGGAAAAAAAGCTCTCTTTCCTTGATTAATGTATGTTTTTGTATTGTAAGATATTAAAGAATGTTGCTTCACCTGTAATTATAGAGAATAGTTTACTCTGGCAAACTGCCCTGGCTTCTGGTTGCCAAGTTATGAATAATGCAATGTTCCCCATTCTAATTTCCGTGTTCTAAGTTGTGAATTTGGAGCGGGGTGCATGCAAGGGCACACACACACAACACTGAGGCGCTCTCAGTCACGAGCGCCTCTATTTTATACTTGCTTGCACAACTTGTTAATACTGGCATCTGCCTGCCAAATTCAGAGTTTGCTTCTGACTAATTTCATCTTGATGCAAACCAAAAAATGTTGTCTCTTTTTCCCCACAGAGGAATTATTTCTCTTACACTTGCATGCACTGTCACAATAGCACTGAGGGGAGCTTATCGCTGCAAGAAGGCATTTTAAGCCACATTTAGTAGGGACTTGGGTAAAGATTCCTTGAAGAATTTAATGACAGAAAAATTCATTTTGCTTTCATACCTCCCCCGCCTCCACAACACAGAACCAAACAATGTCTTTACAGAAGCGGGAAGTAAATTCAGGCACTGGCTCTTTCTCTTCCCTTTTTTTGGCCCGCGTTTCGCTGGGACACATGTGCCCAGCCCCAATCAAAACAGAGACAGATGGCACCGCTGATCATTCAGAATGGAAGGAGCCTCGGAGTCAGCATGTTTGGATGCATTTGTAGGGCTACACAGTATCTGCTGGCCACTGGGACTGATTTAAAAAGGCGGCGAGTGAAAGTCTGAGCTTGCGCCAAAATTTTAAATGTGCCATTTGAGCAATTATGGTTCAACATGAAAGCTGGGAGAAAGAATGCGTGGGTCATTCTGATTTAGATTTAGAGACTATGTCCCCCGTTCCAAAGAGAAAATAAATGCAATCCCATTGCTTTACTGGAGCAGATTTGGCGATAAAGGAAAAAGCCATGCTACAGAAAAGTGGTTTGCTGCAGCAAACCAGGTTCTGTTGAGGCAGCACAGGCTGAGTCAGAAAATCATTCTGTAAAAAAAGTTCCTAAATAGAAATAATTACTCAGCTAATGTGTTAATGTCTCGGTTCACTTTTCAAATGTATTCTTCATGCTGGTGAGCCTAATTGTATTTCTAACAGATTTGTGAAGGTGCATCGTGGTTTTTATCTTAGTACAAGCCAGGTCCACAAAAGGGAGGCGGTAGAAATGGAAAATGTAGCTCCTCTGAGGCACACAGGTTAGAGGTTCCAGCCTACTGAAACTTGCCTCCGTCCACAAGTAAACATATTTGGATTATGACCAAACTCCACGTATAGCTAGGCAGGTCTATTTTTCTACTGGAAGACTTATGGCAGCTGTAACTTGTCATCCTACTGTGGCCTGGAGCTGGTCTAGTATTATTGGTAGCTTTGGTTGGACGATCAGGGCACAGAATTATAAAATATCCATGAAGGTGAAAAAGGAATAGCAGATTCCTAGGGCTGAAAGGTGCTCAGAAGGCTGGACATGCAGACGAGCCTTGCAGCCAGCCTCTGCGAGCGATTAAATAAATGCCTTCTACTCCCATGGCCCACGTCCAAACGACCGAAATAAACAGGAAATATCTATGCTACTACAGCAGCACTTGGACTCATCTATAGCCTTTTAAGGGCTTTACCATGGAGGTGATATGCTTTCCAGAACCTCCATTCATGACTGCTGATTGGAGGTACACAAGGGCAGTGCGGTAACACATCCTCCAGACAGCTTCCTACAACTGCTGCTGCCGCCCTAGAACTTTTACACTGTTGCTGTTTCCTTTACGGGGAAAGAAAGGATCAGAATTAGCATCATTTAAGGTAATCGCGCCTTCAAAAAGAAACATGAGGCTATTAAAGGTGGCCACGGCACATTAGTATCACATAACCAATTGTGGTCCCAGAGCTGGAAGAGGAAACCAGCAGTGCAGTGGAAGGACAGGTCATGAGCCGGCTATCTGAGGGAAAAGCCGGAATGCTTATGCAACCGAGAGGGAAACAACAGCTTTTTACAGACAAAAACTGTCAAAAAGGCAGAAAGAAGAGAATGGAAAAATAGGATGAAGTGCCCAGAGTGGTGTGGAGTAAGGTTAGGACAAGCAGCGACACTGAAGTGAGGGCAAAAAAATCACCACAGATATTAAACTACTTTAATTACATTACTAGCTATTACACTGCTTCTGTAAAGGCAGTGCTGGGTTCTGTGTTACAGCAGCGAAAGAGATATGAAAGCACAATGAATTCTTCTGGCAGTCAATTCTTTGGGAGATCTTTACCAAGCTTTAACTAAAGGTGGCTTAACACTCCTTCTTGCAGTGGTAAGCTCCCCTCAGCGGTATTGCAACTGCGCATGCAAGTGTAAGAGAAATAATTACTGACTCTACAGTTGTCCCAGACACGGTTTAGTGAGGTGTAACACAAGCTGGCGTGTTTTTTTTAGTACTATTTTATATTTATACTTACTAATTGTAGCCTAAGAAATGCATAAACTACCAAGAGCTGTAATTACAATCATCCTGTTGTCATGCAGCAGCTGGCACAGTACAAACACTTACTGGGTCCTGCCACAACAGTCAGTGAGTGCCAAGGAAAGCAGTAGCCCTGTCACCACCAGCACACAGCCAGCCTGTGCAGCCAGGGCTGCCCCTCAGCAGATGCAGGAGAGCGACAGCAAACTGGCAGCGGATGGGGCACAACATGATCCTGTTTCTGCTTTTCAAAGGAACATTTCCATCCAAACACGGAACGCAGCCTACGTAAAAATAATTGTTACTTTTCTCTTGAGAGCATCTGGGCACCATACAAACATTTCCTAAAAAAATATCAGTCCCTGCCTCTTAATTCTTGCAGTGTAGCTAAGGGATGTGAATAAACAGTCACATCCTCAAAATATTTTCAGAAGGAACATGGCAAGATCCACAATGCTCCATCAGAGACATTGTTAAACACGACAGGCTAATTTTAGGGACGAGTCCTCTATCTGACAAGCTGCTCACACATCTAAAGGCAGAATTCGTCTGCTAGTAGGCAGCTGTTTGTGTTTTATAAGCTAAAGTTTCTTTTACCTATGGAATAACTCCAATATTTCACAGGGAATCATCATCCATCTAACTGAAGTACCCTCTAACAGACCATCAGCCTCATATCCCCTTTGAAATAGCACAGCTGAGCACTTGCTGGGCCACGATTTATTTTTTACCTTCTAAGACATCTTGGTAACTCTATAGCTCAATAGTGACAGTCGAATTTCACACTGCGATAGCCCCCCATCGATTTTTCATTCCCAGGAAGCAACTCTACAAATTAAAGTTAACAGCATTTCTGAAACTAAGGAAAAAAAAAAGAAAAAAAAAAGGAAAAGAAGGGGCAGGCAAAAAGACATAAATGGCAAGATGCTTTAACTGCACCCCCAGCATAGGAATAAAATTCCTTCCTGGGGTTTTCACCAATTATGGGACAGGGATGCTACTGCCCCTGAAACCAGCAGACCCCTGGGGTTTGCAGATGGTTCAGCTCTAAAACATCACAGGATCAACAGACATAGGAGTTCCTTCCTATATGAAGATGACAAAATCTATAAAAAATTGCCCCAAGGCATGAAATCAGACCAAACCTCTGGACAACAGCTGCACTAAACAGAAACACCACCTTCCCCCAGGTCTGAGCTTGTACAGTCAGCCTACCTTGCTGAGCTTCGTTAACCACCACCCTGTGAAGACATCGATACAATTACACTTTGCACAGTGGTTATAAATGTTTGAGACCACCATTGGCACATGAAACTTCTACCCAACAGTTAGAAGAGGGAGCGGAATAAAGAAACACAGCCCAGCTCTCCACTGTCACAACCCAGAGGGATGAAATGGAGCATCTCCCTCTGCACCCTTTCAACATCGAACACCAGTATACAGTACAAACACAATATTATATATTACTAAATTAGTGAAAAAGACTAAAACCTAAGAAAGATAAAAATCTAGACGCAAGCAGCACAGCCTAGCAGCTCTTTCTCAGCTTGGCTTTGACAATCCCACACTTCAGTTCAGCTTCCTGGATCCTCTCTCAAGTTCACACGGGCTGATCTAGGACTGGACCCATCAGCAGCATTGTGCTCTCGCAGAACACAAAGGGTTAGTTCATTTATGACTCAAGTTAATTTTTTAATTCTGTCTTTGCTATGAGATGTTCTTGTCTCCAGGCAAAGCCTATTAATGGTGTGACACTATGGAGAGGGGCTGGGAAGCGCTTATCCTGTGGTGTGAATTCACAGCAGCTTCTGTTTCCCTCTGACATACCAGCTTAAGCATGGCTCCTTCCCTTTCAGGCCTCTGCTAATCCTCTGGCTTCACACACACTCTGCTCCCACCCTGACCCACCTGCCTGGGAGCAGCGTCCCCACGACAGACACTGCTGCCTCCCTGACTGCTCTCACACGCTTTACTCTTTGCACAAGGACCCCAACCTAAACTTGTTCAATTTTAACTGGTGCTCCTTCCTGTGCTGCTGCACCAGAGCCCCTCCAGAGCCGATGTTTCAGAGCAGCTGGACTGGAAAGAGGTGAGGTGGGGGGGGAAGGGGAGGAAAGAGAAGACAGGAAAAATAAAACAAACACAATTGCTTTTTGTCTCTAAAACCCTCTTTTTAACCCAACGAGCGTCTCATCCAATGAAGCATGATAAGCATGAAGTGTTATATAAAGAAGATAATTATAAAGGGATTTAATGCTTGGCAGGCTCGTATCGCAAGGTTCAGAGCAGAGGTAGCATACTCACTTAAACAGCCTTGTGTCCGGGTTTGCTATTATGCAGGCAGCACGGCTGGGGCCAAGCGGAATCAGAAACAAGATTTGTTTTACAAAAAAAAAAAAAAAGCACAGCCCCCTTCCCACTGAGGATGGCAGTTCCAGTCCCACCTCCTTCCACTTCTGTCCCATCCCTGATTAATGATGTTGTCTGCCTGATTTATGACCCACCCCAACAGATTAGAGTTTCCCTCTTCAACCTCCCCCCCTTTCACCCCTCCCAGAAGGCACAGCCACACTCCGCTGGAAATATTAGAGAATTATTAAATAAACATTCATACGTCATGTCTCTTCCCATACTGAGCTCATCGTAGTCAACGCTCAGCGGCCGGGTCCTGTTTGCTTTGGGGCTGACACCAAACAGCTGGAGTGATTCATGGAGAGGCTGGCTACAATGCTCTGTGCCATATATCATGCTCGCAGCGCTCCCTGCCCCGGCGGAGATAAACTGATCAACCACAACGGGCTGGAATGAATTTATGACAACACAAAATTGAGGAAAACAAATGGGAGGTGACCCAGTGGGCCACTAACCCAGACTCTCTCGCTGGCCTGCAATCTAGTCTGGTGGCAGAAAGCAAAATTGAACATTGGCACTCTGAATTAAGATGCTGGCTTTTAACCCCGGGGAACCTCGGTTTCAAAACGGCACCAGACCCTCGCAGGAGGCATCTTGGGAGGGAGCAGGGAGGAAGACTTTTGTGGGGAAGGTGCTTTTTGCAGCTCTCTGTGCGCAACAGTGGTGAGAATACGACGTTGGCGGAGCAGCTGGGGGGGTGCCTGGGCAATGAGGGACCAGCCGCTCTCCCTGAGCAATGCTGCATCTCAAGTTGAGGTAAAGTAGCGTCGCACCAGCCGAGCTTTGCCTTGGCAGTGGCTGGGGTCTTCAGCACACAGGCAGAGCTCAGACAGTGTGACGCTCCTTCACCTCTCCCCATGAGCCTTCAGCACCCCAGGGTGTCTCCCAGACACCCAACATGGTCGAGATTAGAAAAGCTCAGCAGGGCTGAGACACCCTGCAGTGTTGGGAAGGAGAGCTGGGAGCAGCACCTTGTCTCTCACCACTGTGGCTGCCATCTGAAGTTCAACACTATCAGATGAGATCAGATTGTCCAAGCTGCTGATGACCTGGCACGGCACAAGGAGTGGAGAAACAAACACAGACTTACCCCAATCCCCATCTACTTGTTCTGCATGCAAGAGACTCTCCCACAAAAACCCAAGTTTAGATTAAATGAACTTGGGCAGGCAAACAATTTCAGCCAAAAGGAGGACTGACTGCTCGCTGTACTGTATTAATGGATTAAAAAACAAGCCAAACCACGCTGCTCTCTTTGCTTGGACTTATTTTTGGAAGAGGGGAGGAAGGAACGTCATTCTTGTGAGAGAAGGATCAATACGCAGATCGCTGCTAACTCTATTAGCCACTGCTCTGAACGGAGAGCACGGCTGACACAGGTGCTAAGCCATGTGCTTCTGGACAATTTTTAAAATGCTAATGAGGTGCTACACAAGGTTTAACATGCCAATCAATAATACTCAGATTTAAAGGCAAAAACCGAAGTTACAAACAATGGAGTAAAGTGATGCTGCCAAAAACTTCCTGTAAGCACCACCCAAAACAAGAAAAATGAAACCAATTTAGCCCCAGATTAAGAAACAGGAACTAGAGATGAATCAATTTAGCCTGTTGGGCTGGGTCGCCATATATCATGGCTCAGCAGTGGAGTGGGAAACAGCCAGACAGTGAGAAACCCTTCCCCCTCCTTTCTGTAGGCTTCTAGCTCTGATCCCTGTTATCAATTAATTTAACAGAACCCCTCTACACAGACAAGCACACAGAGCATTGAGACTCCTTAAATGGCAGGACAGAAACTATTTATCACACATGAATCTCAAAGGAAAGAAGAGCAAAAAAAAAAAGCAGCTAGGAATTCTCCACCTGAAACACCATTTTGTTTTCTGAACCTCGGTAAAATAAAGCACCTTAAATAAAAAGGTCCCCCTGCAACTTTAAAAAATTAACGTTTTTGGAAAGACTGAACAAGACATTTAAGGAGTTTCCTCCAATTTCTATTGGGTTTTGCTGATTTTTAGCAGAACTGAAGCTTTAGTGGGGCAAGGTTATTGCAGAGCAAGGTGTGTGTTCTTATACATGCACACACACATACACGCTCTCCCCACTTCACAGCAGTGTTAGCATGAGAGTTGTTTGGAAAGGATTCTGGGACCCTTCAAAAGATGCTAGCTAAAGCCTCTTTGATCAGATTATTAAAGCTATGTCAGTTTTATCACTTGAGCTCAAGTGTTCTGGAAAATGTCAAATCCTTTCAGCTCCTGCAGTTTAAAGATTTTCAATAGGAGTGGATCTGGGAGGGTGGAGGGCTGCTGGGCTGACAGGCAGGAGGCCCAAAGGGAAGCCAAGCAGCAGCTGAGACAGAGGCTGACAGATCAGGGCAGAAGGCACAAGCCCTTGCCACCAAGACAGCATGCACTGGTTGGCTCACTCCAAGGACAAATCTGCTTCTGCACTGACCTGCAAGCTCCCAAACTCAGAGGTCCTTGGCCAAAGTCTGCTCACTGAGAGGTATCGAACAGCAGACAGCCAACATTTGGGACATGCTAACAAAAAGGCTTGTAAAAAGGCAAGTGCCAAGACAGCAAAGCAATGTTAAAGTTTCCTCTGCAGCAGGGAGTTTCCCCAGTTAACCCCTGACTGTGAACATATGTTCTTCCAGGCTGCCTGAACTGCCAGAGATTCAGAAACGTACTGGGGACACAACCTCTCAAGTCAGGACCAGGGGTAGAAGGAGAACAAATTGCATTTAAAAAATGACAACTTTCTGTGAAGTCAGCTTAATGCTACCATCCTAAATTATCCACGGACTTCAACCCAAAATGTAATGTTTAAAACCCACCATTTACCTCATTGCTTCCACCTCATTCAAGTTGTTTGGTCTCTCACTTGATCTTGGGGCAGTGTTTTATATCAGGCAATAATCAACTTAAAACACTGCCCCATCCCAGCTAATGCAGTCCATGGCAGCAGAGAAGAGTCTGCAGTTTTAGGTTTGGACCATCAAATCTGTCTGAGCAGTAAGTCACCCTAGCAGCATGTGGAAGGAGGCTGAGGATAGAGGTTGTTACTCAAATGAACAGCGCAAATAAAACCATTTATTTTTATCCCAGACTAGACTGCAGCACATTCAGTGAGCGGAAAGGGACAGGAAAGGAGATGCCCAGGAGTCCCCTGCACTACTGTACATTCAAACACAGGGACTTAAACTTCTAAATCACTGGAAGGGTTGTAGGTAAAAAACTCAGGAACTGAGACATTATTTCTGTTAGAAACCATACAAAGGCACAATATGGATCTTATGGAAAAGGAATTCTCTCAGTGAGGCTTCTGCCAAGTTACAGTGCTGTTGAGGAGCAGTATCTCTCCCTTTTGCTGGAGAGACAGAAGATGGAACATGCAGATACCATGGAGAAAACAGAATAAAGACCATGTGAAAGGCCGCCCTCAAAAACCAAGGTGCAATGACAAGATAACTTCTTCAGTAAAAGTAGGATCCCACGATACATTTGCAGGGGGAATCCAGAAGACTGAAGTACAGCTTGACAAGCCAATTGCTTTTGTCAGGTTAAAGTGGGTTTTGAATCTTTACCTCTTGTCCAAAGTTCCAGCTCTGGTCTAGGCTGTTATGCAACACACAACATTTAAAACCCCACGTTAACTAGAATATGGTGGAAAGCATGGACAGATCTATTTACATATTTTAGAAGGCAGCAATTTGCAGTGGAGAAGCCCTCTGGAAGCTGCACCCAATTCCTTGTCACTGGGTACCTGCCCACACAGATATGTGCTGGAGAACTCCCCACAGGCCCTCTGTGACCACAGCAGCAGCAAGTGCTCCAAGTCCAGGCTTCATGTTGGAGCACAACTTCCCTTCTCAGTGGTAAAAGCTTCAAATGTGCCCACCCTCAGATTACCACTGCTTCTGGGAGCATCAAGTGGGACACTACAGTTCCTTAAAACAAGAAAAATGGAAGCTATCCACTTCACACTCACTTTTCAATGTCACTGTTCTTACAGGTCTTCTGCATGGTCTCCTGTTTACTGCTTTCACCATTACTCGTTGAGGGCATTTCTGCTGAGGGAAGAACAGAAAAATTAGTAAGGAACATCTGATCATTGTAATGAAACAGTCTGAGCGAGTCACAGTTTCAGAGGACCCCAATGAGTCATTTTCATGCCAATTCTCAGAAAGAGAGAGAAGACACCGATGCTACATGTCCCTGTCTGGCAGGGGGAGGCTTTCTCTGGACAGAATACTTCTGTGATTAAAGGCTGAAGATACAACCTCTACCCTCCTCCCATTTCATCCTGACTGACGCTCACAGATGTACCAGTTGTTTAAGCCAGGATTTCATTCAGAAGGATTGATGCAGCTGCCACACAGAAGTGTACTTCTACAAAGGTGGGTCCAGAGCAAATCCACACAGCCCAGACCCTGCTCTCAGCATCTCCCTTTTGCTGAGAGCCCTCAGATACAAGCAGGAAAATGCATGTCAGGTAACTAGTATGACAGGACTGCTCATCATGGCTGCTCCCAGCACTGGAGAGGGTGTGAGACACCATCTGGAGATGAGACAGATGAACTGTCCTGGGGCCAGCCCCGGGGCTGTAGGTTCAGCACCGTAGTTTCAGGTAATAAAAGGTATGAAGAAAACAGCTCATAGCAAGTGTCATCAGGGCTGCTTCCCTCATCACCTCTGCGGCTGTAGCTACTGCAGCTGATCATACCTACAAGCTAGTGCTCCTACATCACAGAAAATGAATGTGATTGCCTATCCCACAGAAGAAAATGCCTGCAATAGATATCCTATGTTCTCCATTTAACCATCATGCCCTTGGCAAAACTGGTTCTACTCAACCCCTTCCCACTGGCATGCAGTTATGTCTTGTAGGTACTTTCAAGGCTGGGAATCAAATGCCCAAAGCATGACAGCAACAGAACAGGGAACAAAATCATTGGGACAAGTCTCTTCAGGTCGCTGAGCTTCAGTTCCCTTCCTAAGGGAGCTGGAGCAGCACTGCCCAGCTCTGGAAATGGATTTGGCATCTGCAGCTGGAAAGCGCCAGGTTTTATTATTCTCATATTTCCACTGGGTTGCTGTTTACACTTTTAGTGCTGCTGGCATTAAATAAAAAAAACCCAGCAGTCAAATGGTTTTAACGCTTCCCCCTTCCTTAATGGTATGAGCTTTCAAGTAATGCATGCAAAGGTACATATTCACATTAACTCGTTTGCTCTGGAGTCTTAACTACACGTCATGAAGTAGGACAGCTCCTACAGTTACCACTCTGAAAGCTTCAGAGACGTAGACTTTTCTTGCCATACAGAGGCCAGCAAAGACAAGATCTACCCAAAAGACCATGATACAAGTCTCTAGCATACCCTTTCAAAGAAGGGAAGATAAGAAAGCAGTTGAAAAAACCCCAAGCAATAGGTGCGCCTGTGTAGTTTAAACCCCCAGCAGCTGAGCACCACCATCACACAGACTCTGCAGGCTCCCTCTGTAATACAGCAGTTTGCCTTTTAGTGACACAACAGCAAGTCAATCCAATCCCTATCTCTTATCACCACACCAGTTAAGGTGGCATTTTTGGGAATTTCCCCAGTTGCCACTGAGTACAACTTATTGTGCTGTAAAGTTTCAAAAAGATAGTATGACTGTGTGTGCATATATATCTGATGACACTCTGCAAGAGCATTAGTAACTACCCTGCCCAAGTACTGGCAAGCAGAAGATATGGAATATCTATCTGCCCTCCTGTAGCTTACAAATTAATAATTTACAAGTTCAACACTCACCGTCGCTGGCCCATTTAGAAAACTCCGGTGTTATTCGAGTACTGGGTGTGCCACCACTAAAAGAGAAAAGGGCAGAATGCTAAAGGTTGAACATGGAAAATTTTGCTGCTCAGAAAAAGATACCCCTTCCACCCACCACTTCTCTCTCAATAACTCTATCCATCAGTCTAGGCTTCAAAACGCGAGCGGATGGCCGACTGCAGGAGGTGTTTTTGTGCTACTCCACATTTCTACCACTGTTCTCCCCACCTGCACTTCTAGCTGTGACCTCTGCAGAATCCCACAGGGGTTGTGATGCTGACTGAAGGCTTGGGATTCAAACAGCACCTGTGACCTAAGGCTCATTTTTGAATGCACCATTTCAAAGATGAACTTCACTTGTGAACAGAAACCCACTGTGTTGCAATAGCTTCTCCCTTTAGGAATAACTTTACACCTTCATAAGCCCCATCTTTTCCATCTTCCCATTTGAAAAACAGCAGCACTGAAGTACAGACAACTCCTAAACCTGTCCATTCACTTGCAAGCCAGTAAGAGAGACTGTAAGAGAAAGGAATCTTCTGAGCAGGCTGTGAGTGTAAGATGCTTTAGCTCTCTGTGCCAAGACAGCTGCACTCAAAGGTAACACTGGCTCAGGTTTCATGGCTTCAGCTACACCACTGCATTTCTACAGAAACTCACCAGAATTTCAAGGTGCTTTTACAAACAACATCACCTCTCCTGCTTTAGAGATGGGCAAACAAGCCCAGGAAACATGCAAGGACCTTGCCCAAACAGCAAAACAATGTGGTAGGAGCAAGACCCATGAAGGACCTGGGTCTCCTGGCCTCAGGTCCTCAGTTGTCTCACCAAGCATAAAGTGTCCACAGTCACTGATAACCCATTATCTTCCTGCTACAATACCACAGTCCTGGTTGTGAAGGACGTTCAGCATCTTTGAGGCCCTGCCTTTGGACTAGCATGGTTAGCAAAGCATTGAATGGACCAATGGTTTGGATCCAGTATGGCAGATGCCACTTTTCTATGGAGTGAAACCTAATTTTGAACTAGTGTTTGCAATAGGCTAAGCAGTAAGAAAACTTCATTTCACTGCTCTATCAATCCCTCCAACCTTGACCTCACAGGATCACTCAGTGAAAGATACAGAGGGGTAATTTAAGTCATGTTTTATGCAGGGCAGAGGGCTTAGAAAGCAATCCTAGCTCCCTGGTAAAACTTATTTTATTTGCCTAGAATGCTTCCCCAAGTGCCCTGAATGCTGGCTGCCTACATTCTCCACATATGTATGTGGGCAGAGCACACATCCTGCAACAATCCAGAGCTGAATACAAAAGGATTAATTTGCACATGCCACAACATGTAATGGGATGCAATGAAGTCACAGCCTGGGTGCCAGACTCCTACTGTGCTGAACAAGATTTGGATGGGCTCATGCTATACTACTAAGAGACCACATTTAATAGTGAAGCAAGATGATGCCTTAGTACAGCACAGTTTCCTCATCAACAGAATTCACCTTCTGTCCAGCACTGTTCAGAGCAAAGACTGCACTGCCTGGGCAGTGGGGTGGCTCAGGCAGGGAGAGTGTGCAGGGAAGTTTTCTTGAGGCTGCACGGGTAGAAATGGAGACCCACCTGTCAGACTGTGCCTTTTTGTAAGTCTTTCGTTGTGATCTCTGCATTCAAGTGAATGAAGATTTTCCACAAACTGAGATTCCCCAACATTAATTAAAGTGATTTGGAAAGGCATGATACTTACTTTAAAACAGCACCTCGGAGCGCCTCCCTTTCTTTGGCTTCGCCTGGCTCTTCTCCAGTGCAAGGGATAACGTCTGCCTCTGTGTACCTGAGCACAAGGGGTTAAGGAACACACAGCCTTGCTGCAGAGATGGTTGGGACACCATGGGATACAGAAATAATTCCACTGGGAACACCTCAAAAGAAGAGGGACTGGTAACCATGAAGGGGCTTGCTTTTAAACGCTGGATTAGAGTTTTGTTTTAGGTGGAAGGAAATGGCAAAGTCTTTTGAGAGTAACATAATGCCACTGCCTCTCAGAAGGGGAAAATCAATTCCTCAACCCCTGCAAGCCTAACCTGAACAATTCCACTACTTCTGTTTGAGGTACAGAGATCTTTTACCAGCTAAGGGTTGGGGCTTCAATCTTAAAGGTTGGTACAGATTTCAATAAAACCTAATTCCATAGGTTTCATTGAAAAAAAATTACAGTTAGAGCAGTGTCTGCCAATACCCTTGCAGGAATTCCTCCTTGATGGTTGTTACAGCTGCTGCAAGGCAGAAGTCTGCCCACAGCTCTCCCAGAGCTGTGTCCAAAGAGCCTGGTTCCCAGATAGAGAAATCCTCAAATGACAGTTGACAAGAGTAATGATCTCCCAAATTACAGAAATTCTCTTAATGATACATCTGCCCATAAACTGTTTAATGAAAGGAAAAAAAAAATCAGCCTGTCAGAGGAGAAGGTGAACAAAACCCCTGAAAACAAAGGGGGGTCTTGTGGAAAATAAACTCAATTCCTACCCATGGAGCAGGAAAAGCTATCCATATGGAAGAAACCTGGATGGAGACAACAGATTGCTTATGGAACAGAATAAAGAAACATTAACTGATCCCCTGCAATGTCTCCTCCAGACTTCAACCAGGTCTGAAGTAGTGCTGCATCAACAGAAGGATCTCAGAGGGAGTAACTGGGAATCCCTGCTAGTGCAAATAACATGGTAACTGGAGAAGGCTGTGTCATTTCCAGTAGGGCTGGACACAGATTATCCACCACTTCCCAGGGCAGTGCTGCATGAAATGTAGCTGCAGATGCACCTCTGGGTTCCCTCTCAGTAAGAGCCTTTCAAAAACGATACTGTGGTTTCCCGTATTCAAGTGTGTCGTCTCCATCCACATCCAGGTCAGCGTCGCTGTCTGGATTCTCCTTGCCACTGCACATGATAAACCCAGAACCTGAAGGAAAATAAAACACATGGATGAGCATTTAAATTGGAGATGAAGTGTAGATCTTCTAAGAGTGGTGCTGCAGCACCAGCCTGCATGATGTCCTTTACTCTTAATGGCTTCATAAAAGGTATCACCTCCAAAGACTGCACAAGAACACTCACAGAACTGCTCTAACTTCCTAGATTTTATGTTCCAAATGTCCCCCAACATTTAAAATCAAGCAATCCTGACCTTTAGCTCCATATGAGTTATTTTAAAATGTAAGGGTCTCTCTCAAAGGCAGAAAAAACAATGAAGCAAAATAGGAAAGAATAATTTTTCACAGAAACAGTTAACAACAAAAATCGACACTATTAGCAGGTAAGAGAAGGCCACAGGGACATTCTGAATTAGCCCTTAATTCAGATGCAGAGGGCAGGGAAAGGCTAAAATACAATTAGAAATATCTTTTTCTTTTAAAAATGCATTTAGTCATGGGTTAGATTTTTATAACTTAATACACTTAAGAACAGCAAACCTGTTTCTAGAAGAGGGGGGAAAAAAAAAATCACACTTCACAGCCATTAACAGCTCCTTACAAGCACTTCTTATATGAGCAAATTCCAATGCAACTCATCAAGAGTTCTGCTTTTCCAGCACAGGTGGGTCAGGCAGTCCCAACTCCAGCAGGAAGCAAGCCTTTACAGTTCCACCTGAGACTGACTGTGCAACAATTGCCACTTTCTAACAATTTATACATTTATTTTGGTTACCAGGCATTTTGTTGACTGTTACTGCAAACTGTACCCAGGCTTCTTTTAACTAAATCTGCCTAAACGCCTACAAAGACTAATCTTCACATGGTATTTGCTGTCTAAGGTTTATTAATAGAAGGGAAACTATGGAAGACATGTATTTACTCTTTATGTGAGCTAACATTGAATATGCTTTCTCCCACGAGACTGGACATTAAGCAAAGGTCTGTTGAACCCCAGAGTGTTGGAAGGTCCTCTTTTGTCTTCAATTCTGCAGCAGATCTAAGCTGTTTGGGGACATAAGCTTTGCAGATAGAAATGTGCTCACTTCATCCCACTGGGTTCTCACCAGCACACTTACACAAGTCCAGAAGAATGAACTATATTTCTAACAGTCTGCATCTGTGCAGAGAGCAGGGCGAAGCGAAGGTCTCATTTCCAAGGACACCATGCAGACACAGCTCTTCACTGTGGCTCTCTAGGAATGGATGCTCTCGCCGATTCATTAAGCCCCCAATAAAATTTGTTTATATGGATTTGATATTTCTCTTCCCTGAATATCAAGAAGGTCCTTAACGAGTGATAGCTGTAGGATGGCAGTGATTTTAAGACTAACCTTTCCCTAGAAGCATAAACCGCCTTTTACTTCCAAGTAATTGCCAGACTTAATTTTTAGCAGAGGTAACACAAGCAGCACCAACAATGCAGGAGCCATCGTTGTAGGTCAGCCCCGTGGTGTCACTGGGGCAGCCCTCTTCCAGCAGACCCCTGGGAGAGTGTTTCACACTGGCTTTATGCTGCCAGCCAACAAGTGTCACGAGCTGCCTCCTCTTGCTGCAATGGCTCATCTAGTAAATCTTGACTCATTCAGTTCATCACAATGTTTGGGAGAAGATTTAGAGGAGCAAGAGAGACCTGTCAAAGAAGCTGGATAGTCTTTCAAAGCTGCTTTAAAAGTCAAGAGTGGGCGATGGGGTGGTAATTTATAGGCATGGCATTTAACCTGCAGTAACACCATCCCCTGCACCTGGCATTACTTTAGCCCATCACTTCTCAAAGGCCATAAACTTTGGACACACAGGTCTTCATTTTTCTTGTAGCTGTGGGAAACACAAATCATGTAAAGCTGGAGCTGTGACTTGGCCAGTCCCAGGAGGTGATCTGAACGTTAGCCAGACAATGAATACTTGGAGCAAGTGCCTTGGTTGGTGGGGGAAGGTGTCCAAAAGAGTGAATGTAAGTGGGACCACTCCCTGTGTCCCTCTCTCTGCAAGGATGCCAAGCACACAGCAAACGTGCACCTTTCCATCAATTTTGTTTCCAAGTGACTCAAGCCAACTAGTGGTTTATGGCTAGAGCTTAAGACAAGAAGATCTGCTTACTGTGATACAGGTTACAAATATTAAGGCACCTTGACTTCAGAATCCTGGTGTCCTTGCTCTCAAAACCTTTGTACTTAAGAAAATCCCTTTTAAGTCTGAAAGGAAAATACTCCAGAGCTTTTGCTGAATCCATGTCTATAATAGGAACCACTGCACTGCCAACAGAGTACTATGCTCCCTACACAGGGAGGGGTACAAGGGGGAGGGTTTGGATAGAATGTGTTGCAATGGCATATACTGGGATGATCTGATAGAGCCTTTTAGTCAGAGAGGAGGGCACAGCAGAAGTACAGAAGTTCATAGGTTGAGGAGCATGAGGAGGGTAAATTTTCTTTTCTGATCAAACAAGGACTCCCAGACTGATGACTAAAGGAAGGCACAGTGAGGTGATCCAACTCTCAGTTTTTCAATAAATTTGGATTTCATTTTTTCTTTGACATGACCAAGTGCAGTCCACTGCAACATGGAAAAAACCTCCCCGATTCAGAAACTTTATGCTAACCAAAGTAACCTCTGTGAATCCAGAAAATACTCTGAATACAAGCTTTAGGACGTCAGAAGCTGCTTTGGAAAAAAAGAAAAACAAACCCCACAAAATATGTTTCTGATGCGAATCAGGATTCATAAAACCCAGTACTGCCCCTGCACACAAGAGAACACCAAAGGACAGGATGCAAAGCTTGGCCCAGCATCACCTGTGGAATGAACGGCCTGACATCAGCATCCTGATGCCCTTTCTTCTGCAGAAGGGATGGATTTTGAGGCCAGTTCCAGTGGGATGGTGTTTGGTGCCACAATTTCAACCTGACCCTCCTTGTCTAACTTCCTGGGGTTGCTTCCATGCACAAAGCCAGTGAAAACACCCACGCAGCTGTTCAAATATTTGACGTCTGAACTGCTTGACATTATTCATTCATCTCAGGCTCATTCAAACCAGATTTCTGGACAAGTGCTGTTATAAATGGATTAAGAGGACCACTAAATGCAAGGAAGGCCCAAAAGGATCACACCTGCTTCTCACTAACTCAGCCCAAATGTAAAGAGGGCTCACAACTTCCAGCTCCTGCTGCTGGTGTACACTGCCATCCAGGAGCCAGGAAAACATGAAACGGAGCACAGAGGGCAGAGTGGAACAAAATGGCCTTTGCAACAGCATTGTTTTGGACCTATTAGAGGAGAACAGGAGCTTCCAGAAGACCCCCTACCACTACACTTGGGTGATTTGCAATTCAATAGCATGCACTGGGAACAGAGGAGGGTTCCTCCAGCAAGGCTCGGGCTTCTGAAGGTCAGGCAGTAATTCACAGCCATCAGCAACACTGCCTAGAGCGAACCTCTAAAGCCAGCGCTGCTATCCAGAGGTCAACGCTCGGGACCAGAACTTTATCCCCACGTGTTAATGAAGCGAAATCCGGCAACTGAATGTTAAGTTTCAAGTTTGACCTAGGAATTCATAAGAGACACGATCTGTTATTCACAGAAGCAGCTGTGACTCTCTGGAGTCACCCAAGGCCTGAGGAACGTAATTCCACACGTGAATTTGAAAATGCTGCTTTCAGATGCAAAAAGAACAAACCCAATGCAGCCTCTCCTATAATGCTGCTGATCCTTGTTGAAGAACTTTTTGCTCTTGCTGTGCATTTGGTAGGAGGCAACCACTTGTCATAGGCTGCCAGCCCTGATACAATTAGCCTTCTGATGCTAAAGCAGCACGATTCTCTGACAGTCTTAATCCCAGCTGCCTCCTTAAGGTCCAGACAAACAGGAGTGAGCAGGCAGGTCAGACGCCGGGGCCATTAAGCAGAGAAAAAACAAAGTTACAGCTCTGTCTCCAATCCCCATTGCTCTTGTAGCCAGGTGCTCTGACAAGCAATTCCAGCACTGGTATTGAGTGGCACCTCTATAAACCCTGTGACAGTTTGGGAGACAAACTCGCCCATCAATCAGAATGTACCTATCAACATCACTTACCTAGCACTGTGTACACAGCTTTCTTTGCTTGGGCTGGCCTCAGAGCAGTCTGCCTGAGCACCAATTCAAGGCACTTTCTGAAAAATTTAGGTGCTCTACACAAGCAATGGTGTTTTTGAAATACTGACTCAGAGGTCTGAAAAGCAGAAAAAATTTGCCTGCCTCTTCACCACTGCCAGCTGCGAGCACTGGCAGGCTACAGGAATCAGCTGAGCTTGAAAGAGAAAACACTTCACACCCTTTCCATGCACCTGTTAATAATGGCTGGAGATAAATCTCACCAGAAATCCTTTCCTTCCCCTTTTTGTAAGTTGTCATAGCACTTTTCTTTCTCCTAAATCACCTCCTGTGCCTAAGCATCCTCTCTGACCTCTGCACTGCTTCTCAAATCTCACCTCCTGTGTGCAATTCCCCCAGTGACCGGTCACCTCAAGATCTCTCGAGTGAATGGTGGCCCAGGCTAAGATCGAGTCATTAACATGACACATAAGCAGATTCACAGAACAGATAAAAGGACTTCACATTCAAGTCCCTCCTTTTCTCCATCACATTCAGTGGCAGATGGTCAAAGTGAACAACATATGCTGCTTCAGGTGCTGGCAGCACTGCTGGCTCCTGCACAGGCACAAGCTTACATGGAGACTGGCAGTCTTAGGGGTAGAATGGTAAGACAACCAGACCACTGCAGACCCAAAATGAGCCTAATTTCATGAGCACAGGTAGGAAAGCACAGATTTACTGTGCCCCACCTCTGCTCCTCAACTCCTGTCTGGGCACCTAAGTCAGTTTTGGGGGCCAGCTGTTCTGTATACATTTAATTATATATTTATATTTAACTGTCACTCCAAACAAAGCCAAGGAAGAAAACTAAGATGTCACTATTATTATTTGCACCACCATTATGCATGCAGCTACTAGATGCTACTCATGCAGAGGATCAAACTCACCTGGATAACTAACATTTCTCTGGTTTGGCCCCCAAGGAATACGGGGGGGGGAGGGGGGTCGGTCAAATCTATACTGGAAATATTCTAGAAATCCAGAATTTTGTGTAAATTCTGTAAATGAGTCTAAATTCAAATCCATCTCAGAGGCATACAGCTCTACTGGGGCCTGTTTTGGCCAGGAAGAGGCATTCATTCTGTTCGCAGGTAATTTACACGCGTTCAGGAAAGAAGAAAAAAAGCCTCCCATAAATCTCCAGAACTGTAGCCTTTGCTAATTACACTCCTTGCAGTGACCCCCTTCTGTACAACCTCCCTTTCCAGCACGTTCACTCTATTTTCTTACCGAAATGTCACTCGTTGGCTTCTTGGAGAGTAAAAACAATGAAGGCAATAAAAGTAGTTTATGCAGACTCACGGCCAGGCCTCACATACTTCCCGAGAATGGCTCTAAACTGGGTTTATTTCATCATCTGCTGAAGTATCCCAAACTACTGCTAAGAGGACAAGGTGGCCTGGATGCCGTTTTATTGTAAAAGGCATTTGGGAAGAAAGAGAAAGCCATCAAAAATTCTTGAAAACAAGAGGAAGGCAGAGATGAGGCCATGTTGAACAGAGGCCTTTCTACAGATTTGTAATACCTCCCCAGCCTTATTTTTGGACTGTGAAATTGTTCCCCCACGTTTTCCTAGCACAAACAGGGACAGAATAGTTCTGGTGACATTCCCAGCCTGCTGCTGACAAAAATTACATTCAGAGGCCAAGAAAAGCTGCTTACAAGACGAGGGTTTTATCTCTCTAGAGCCAGATCCATTTAAAGCAAACCAGTGATTTACCTGGAAAACTGACACCCAAATGTGTCGTTACAGCACACACCTGAAACAGCAGCTGCATCCATCTGATGCCGTCTATTAGCTCTCACAGAGGCACAAATGGGCTGCCAGAGACCTGACTGCTTACTGGTGTGGATGCTTACAATGATCTTTGCTAACAGATCACAGAAACAGCTGCCTTTAAAGAAAGGGGCCATATAATTTTACGACCACTAAAATAATTTTGCAGCAGCCTGCTGAACAAAGGGCAGGCAAGCCCTGCTGTACAGGGTAAGAGCCAGCTGCTGCAAGGCTCAGGGAAGAGGCTTCCCCGCCCCTTGCACAATTGAGGAGTATTCCAGTGATGTCTTTTATGGCTCTTGTAACCCATCAGGTACAGATCATGGCTGCAGACAGAAAACAGCACTCAGACCAAAGGTCTGATCTGGTGTGGCCATTCATGGCTGTCTCCTAGAGCCTCGTGCTAGCCTGATGCACTAAGGTGAGAAGAGCCCCAGGTCTATCTCAAAGGCTGCTCTTCAAAACCTGGAGCTGAAGTACAAAAGCAGCAGCAACAGCCATGGTCTTTGCAGCTACAGCTCGTTTTCCACAGTCAGGGAAAGGTGGATCCGAAAGCTTTTGTTCCCCTGGGGAGAGGGTGGAAACAAACAAAAAAGGAAGAGGGAGAATTAAAGTAATCTTGAATCACTAAGCAGATTCACATCACTGGATCAATAAGCACCACTGACAGGGATCACAGGAATGTCGCAGCTTTGCCAATAATAAAACAGCACAGCAGAGCTTGGAGGATGACTTTTCTAAGGCAGCCGAGCATGAAGCAGCAGGGCTGGTGAACAGCTGAAAGTGACACCCTGGCTTACATCGGGCTGCTGCCAGTGGCGGGGCTCGATGCAGTTTGCTTTAAATAATGATGAGCACAGAGATTGTATTCATGGGGGAAAGGCAACCAAGGACTGGAGAAACCAAGGGCTAAATTTCACACGCCAAACACATGTGCTCTTCCCCCCAAACTAATTCTTTTCTAGGTTGGAAAGAAGAAAGAAAAATCAGTGCTAATTTAATCAATTGATCAGCCTATTGATTGCAAAACTGGAGCTGCTAGTTAGCCATGTGCTGTAATGCCCTCAACTCTGAAACCACAAAACACACCATTGATTTCTTCACTTCCAGCTCCAAAACAAGAAATAAAACCAGGCTTTCAGTGGAAAAACAACTTCCTCGTCCAGGGAGAAGATGCAAGCAAAGAAGAGAGGCCAGGAAACAGGGACAGCCGCATCTTGCGAGGTTCAAACTGAAATTAGTTACAGATGCAGTCACAGTGTCTTGTGTAAACTCTATCGATTGGGTGGCTGACAGTCTTGGGAGCCTCCATAGTAGGACAATCAATCCGGCTGCAGTGTCACCTGCCACTTTGCTGAACAGTTGACAATGCAATTATCCAGTGTGGAGGCAGGGAGTTGGCGTGTGTCAAACGCAGTTAGCCACTTTCCGGGCACTACTCGATAATGCGTTTCACCGCCGCGTGTAAGGGACGACGCGCGGAGACAGGAGCTGTTTAGAGCCACTGAGACCTGTGCTCCCTTTTTGCTTCAGAAACATCTCACTGCCCCTGACTTAACAACTGTATTCTAAAATGCTATTAAAATCGCGTCAATCAACTATTGTGTGCTTAAGGGTGAAGTTTGACCCGAGTGTCCAAGAAGCAGGCTGCAGTTCTAGCAAAACTGCAGGCACTCGGGAAAAGAAATTAAAAAATTATCAGATTACTGTCTAAAAGCCTGGGATTTTCAAAACCACAGCAGACAGACCACTAGAAAACTGGATTGCAGAGCAACTGCTGTCTGAGATCTAGTAAAACTGAAGTTTAAAGAGATGCTGTCAACTTGAAACTCGGTTTATTTCAAAAAATTGAGTACTTTCAGGTGCTCTAGCTGCTCCCTTACTCCCTCTGCCAATTTTCATGGTGTTACAGCTACATTTTCTGTTTTCTTTTTAACCTTCTTCGTCCAGGAGGTGGGTGACAGACATCCCTGCTCATCCCCCAAATACGATACGTAATACTGTGAAATGGAGAGAATTCCCCTTCTTCCCACAGAAGATCTTTCCCTGGTTAGAGTGGCTGTTGGTGTTACATAAATCAACCAGCAAGGTTTAGTTGATTGTGCTCCTTTCAGCTAATGCATTCTGGCAGTTTGAGCATAAAAATTAGATTCTTACATTTTTGCATGCATTTAAGTTAACAAAAATATAAATCAATGAGAAATTTTAACAGCTATATGCACCTATTTCTTTTTTTCCAGTTACGATGATTTTTCCTTTGCCAAGTCCCACTAATTACTTTGTGTTCCACAATGAAGAAAACGCTGTTCCTTGAAGCATTATATGAACTTTAAACACACATGACACTGAGCACCAATTACATGGCAGGTCATGCTGGCTTGTGTATGTAAGGTAGGATTTTTTTTCTTTTTTAAATCACATACTATTCTAATCTGTTTTTCCTGCTCACTAGAGTCAACTTCTAGTATTAATATACAGGACAATACCCAAGAGACATTTATTAGCCACAGAATCCTTCAAATTCTATATGCGGACACAAACTATGGATAAAGAATCGGGTACAGCCCGTCCAATTATGGTATCTAACACTAAGCAAACAGACCTGTTAGCATTTTTATGTCAAGTATTACCTAATGGACAAGTAGTTTCTCTCAAAGGAGAGAGGTGCAAACATTAAGGAGCAGTTGGGCTACTCTGTCACACCAGCCCAAAGTACTGTCCTTCAGCAACAGAGGGATTACCACTGTTTCACACAAGGGCCAAGGTAAGGTATACTAGTGCTCTGGGACTCAGCAGCCCACTAAAGGGAGTATAAGGCATAGAATAAGCACTTGAGAAACATGAAATTTATACATCTTGCCCACTTGGAAGCTTACAGCAGGTAGAAGTGACCAGCGGAAAGTAAAAACCTAAATATAGGAAGGCTAAAATAGCAGGCTGGAGAGGCTGGGAAGGATGCTCAGATGTATAGATGCATTCACCTCAGAGAGGGATGCTGACACTGGAAATGTGGCAGAGAAAGGCACTGAACTGAGCTCCTGCTAAGTGGGAGGAGATTAAGAATTTCATTACAGCAAAGACTCCCTATACTCTTACCACAGACTGCTCTGGCATCCAAGTTGAAGTTTGCTTTAGCCTGCCAGGGTAAAATGAATGAATTCTGGCTCAAGTACACAGAAATAGGGAAGATGATTCTAGTTACTAGACTACTCTTCCAAAAGGCCTAAATATGCCAGTGATATCTTCCATTTCCCACAGAGTCTCTTAGGAGAAGTCACACTTTTACTGTACAGCTCAAATGCTTTTGCTGCATTTGAGTAGATCAGTTTATACCCTCTCACTGGTATGACCTTAAATGCAGCCTAAACCTCCTGGCATGGAAAAAAGGAAAGTCTCCTTGCCTCTTGAAGCTTTCCTGCATGTCTCATTATATTTTACCTGAAAAAGAGGGCACAGCTGGCTACTAGCTGACATTCTAGAACAAGACTTTTCACGTCTGTTGCCAGCTTTGCTACTATCATTACAACATTAGAGAAAACGCTTCTCCCTGGTTCAGTTTCCACATACATGTCAAACACAGATTTTAGGAGTTTTGTGTTAGAGTTCTGTGTTCATGAAACTGCACAGAGAAGCGCAACTGAGTTTTCCTGCTCTGTTTAGAGCTTTCTGCCAGCCAGTTACCTGACACAAGAAGTCACTGTGTTCACAAACACCTGCTGCTGAACTGAAAAGTATCTACTTAGAATCTGATGCCAGGACTTCAAACTTGAGAGCATGCTTCTAATGCTGCATGGATTTAGGAGGAGAACAAACTGGAGGAGCATATAGCCATTGCCCCAAAGCTCTTTCTTGGACAACTAACCCACAGTGGATGAAGGCTGGCCTACACCACTTGCTGCTGAAGCACATCTTGGTTCTCTGGCTATAGAAAGCTGACAGTGGGACTGCAGCCATTTGCTGGAAACTTTTAGACATTTTAATACAGTCCCACTTTCCAGGCAGCTGCCTTAATTGTACATGATATGAGATCCAGTGCAAATGGACACTCAAGGATAACTGTAGTTCGTTACAGCTTATTATGCTTTACCAAGTCTCTCTATGCTAAGTCGTGCTGTTCTTTTCCCTTGGTAAGACATTACCAAACAGATCCAAGCCCCTTGCTAGCTTGAGAGGAGGGCAGCATGGAGAAGTAAAGAGAAATATCAGAGAAATAAAGAGAAACTTCAGAGTTAAGTAATCCCTGTGTGTTTCTCCTTCTTCAAGAGTATCACAATCTATCAGACAGATCCTTGTCATGTTGATCTTTCTCAGACAGTATCCTTCCCTGAAAATGCCCTGCTTGCCATTTTAACATTTTCAAAGTCTTTCTCTCTTCTGTGTTATTTTTGATGCAACTGATCTGCTGAAGGAAAAGAAACCCAGAAGAGCAGCGGTGACTAGCTCGCTACTGCACCTAGAAGGCAGCTTTTTGGTGGGGAGCTGGAGGGGAGAAGACGAGGATGGGGCAGGTGGAGAGAACTTAGCTAGAATTCTTCAATTCTGTCATATCTAAAGAGGACAGCAATCTCTGTTCTATCAGACCGCGCGGTTCGTGCTTTAAATGGTACTTGCTGCCAGCTTGCTTTCCCTGTCTCTCTCCCTTTGAAGCAGACTGGACAGCTTCCTCAAGCTGGCGTTATCACTCCCTCTAACCACTCTTGGCAGGCAATCTAATTCCCCCTGAAAAGGTCACCGCCATTTTAACTGCCTTTCAATCACATTAAGCACGCTGCCGCTCGTGCTCAGAGCGCTGCGCCCGCAGCTCTCCTGACTGAGGTGCGATCGATAAACTGACATCCCGCCCCCCACCCCGGCTCCCCAACCGCCCCTCGCCTCCTTCCCCTCTCCTGGACAAGCTGCCTTCCCGGAACGGACGGCGAGAGACCAAGCGACAAAATCCTCTCCTCAAATCTGAGGCAGCAGAAGGGAGCTGCTAACCTGGCATTTACTAATCTTTGTCCCATCTGTTAAGAAACAGAAGGGTGCAGGCATCTCCCCCCGCCTTCCCTAGACCTACAGAGGCAGCGACTTCACAGGACAGTTTGCTTAGGCACCAGTCCAGACACCTTTGAAGCTGTGTTACAAAGAACAAGCCTCCCTCAAGCTTCCCTCAATGCAATCATTACCGTTATCTCTCCCCCCGCGCTGCTTTTTTTTTTTGCAGTTACGAGTTATGTGTTCCACCCATCGATCCCTGTGTAAGACACTGTTTTAAGTCCTCTTGCCTTTTGACTGTGCTAAGCCGTTTAAGAGATGACAGCAGCTTCTATCAGTGTGAAGCTGATGTGATTCTTTTCAGATAAAGCACTTTTTTTCCACTTCCCCCTCTCCCTTCCCTTCTTTCAAGTAAGAGACATACACACAAAAAGAGACACTGAATCTTTCAAAGAAAAAAAAACCCTTTTGAACTTCCCTCAGGAATTCTTTAAAGGGATAACCTTACAGTGTAAACACTGAGGGTAACGTGCATCCATTCTGGAGAGGAACAGAAGAATTGCTACAAATATGTTGAGCATTTAGAAAAAAAAAAAATCCATCAGAGAGGAAGCCACTTGATGCTTTCACTTGCGAAGCCTTGTTGGCATCCTAAACAGAGAAACTCATTAGAGAAGGTATGATATAATCCCCTGCAACAATGAGTTTCGGAGAGGGATGTTTCAGAGACGTTGGGAGAGATAGTTACTGAATGTTCAGGTATTTCAAGAGAAATTTTAGTCTTGTGACATTTACTGAGACAGGGAAATATTTGATTACTGTATTTGTTTAGTTTTTCACTTTGAAGTACCAAGCTCTGTTAAGCTCGTGCTTCATGCTGACATTCTTCTGCATCCACCCCAAACAGAAGCAAGAACTCTCCTACAAACCCCCTACTTCAAGCAGGACCTCTGCTGAAACAAAGTGCTTCCAAACCCTATAAAGCTGCCAATCTTAATTTACACCCTGCATTCTTCCAGTTTTGGTAAGCAAATTAAGTGATAGCAAATGATGCTTTAAGAAGCCAGGAGGAATGCTAGAAGTACCAAATATTTCCTGACAGAAAGCCTTCACTAAACTCAACAATTTCAGACAACATACTGATCCCTGCACTTCTCAATTATGTCATATTCCTCCTTGCTGCCACTGCCTGTTCTTTCCACCTGCTGCCTGAGGTATGCCAAGCTGTGTCAGCCAAGGAGGTGTGCTTTGGCTCTGCTGCACTAGACCTCACTGGAGGTTTGCAGCTGTAACACCAACACAGAAGCCAGAAATTCTTTGTCTTCTAAGACAGCCCCTCAGGTTAGAGGAACAAGTTTTCCCTGCAAGTGCTTTGGAAGCAGGAAAGTGTCACCCTAGGAACCATACAAGTGAGAGTTTCAGCCAGTGATTGCTCCTAAGTATGAGACCATCTTCCAGAAAATCTGAACAGGGCTGTTCATTTCCCTGACCTTTCTGTTTTTAAGAAGAAAAACCCCAAGATCTCCCAACCTTACTCCACCTGGGAATCTGTCATGCCCTTTCATAAAATTGGCAGAGAGTATTCCTCATGTTGAGAGTGACTTTGTCCATTAACCAAAAATGATAAAAAGAAGAAGCCGGGACCTGTGTTAAGTCCTGCTCCCCCTTTGCCCAGCTGTGACATCTCCTCAGAGCAACACACCATTAAAACCGAAATTAATGAGACACATGGCCATCTATTTTCCCCTCTGGTTTTATGTATTTCCCCATGTCATCTCTTTAGACACTGGTGACATCCCTGTAGCCTGGCAAGGGCTGTCTGGCATTATAAAAGACCTTTGATTTCCACATCGCTGCAACTTCTCAGCAAAGGGAACAGAGCCAAATGCAAAGCCTCGGGTGACGGGGGTTAACGAGGGCCTTGCCAACTCCAGACAAAGCAGTTTTAAGCATTAGAAAGCATCTACAAAACGTTGTGCTGTGCTTCAGGGCTGTAAATTAAGAATTCTGTCCCTAAAATAAGGCAAGAGCCAACACTGGCAGAGAAAGAAGAAAGGCAGTCACCTCAAGATTACCTGAGAGTGCACACAACAGGCCTGAGTGATGGAGACCTCTGAATGCCAGCAGTCAGAGACAATACAAGAGCCACAAAAGACAGCATGAAAAAGTGTGATTTGATTCAAAATAAATGCAATCAGCCACCTATGGGAGATCACTCCAGCTCTGCTTTGGCTTTCCAAATTTTACAGCAACTTTTTGTGCAGAGTAGGTAGGTATCCTGCATATACTGCCTGGTTATCACAAAATATTAGGTAGAAAATTGGTGGCAAAAAGGTTCCCTGTTTAGGGAAGAGGACGCTTCTTTAGAGAAGCATGGCAGCTGTTGAATTCAGCTGCCAGCAGAGGTGTGCTCCAGAGGAGGAAGGCCAGGTGCTAGGGACCTGCCAGCAGCTCAGGTGGAGTCACTTCTTCAGCAGTGGCTCTGCCACAAAAAGCTGCACAGGGAGGATGTTCCTCACTGCAAATACTACAGGGATGTTCCTGGGCCTGTGAGCTGATCTACAGACACCTTTTATCCAGCACCACAAAGGGAAGCAGTCAAACCCAAAAGCCTTCCCACCAGGGTAATTATGGAGGGTTTTAGAACTGCATGTAGTTGTGCTCTACTTTTCTCCTGGTCTTCCAATCTCTTCCTGGGTCTGTTCATGTAACTCCTGAAGGTGTCATGAAGGTGTCAAAAAGGAAAGAAGAGACAGACTCCATACTTCCTGATGGAAGCAAGGCCATCTCTAAGTATAAACTACAGAACTATCTGTCCATGTGTGTGTAGCCTTCTGGCAGAGGTTACAGCACTGGCTGATGCTGGAACCTGTCTAACTTCTGGTGGAGGAGAGCAGATGATCTACAGAACACAAAGTCACGTATTTGAAAATTCCTTAAAATAATGAAGAAAATGCAGCAAAGAGCAAGTACTTTACATTTACACAGCCTAACCACATCAATTACACACATTTTGTCCATCTGAAGCCTCATATGAAAGAGGGTCTCCATATGACTGAAGCAATATGGAAGGTTCAGGTCACATTTCAGTGAGTTAACTCAAAAACAAGTGGGAACATTAAGGTGAAGACAGCACAATGTCCACACCAAAGGAAGGGGAAGATCATGCTCTCCTCAGATGCAGGTGGTATGGTGGGGGTGAAGGAAGAAACTACTCATGCACAAAAAAGGGATGAAATGAACTAAGTACCTTTTTCTAATCTGGACTAGCAGTGACAACAATAAAGGCACACAGACATTCCAAGCTTTTCTGCAATGGATTGTAGTGTCCATACTACATAAACAAGAGTCCAAGAGCTTGCATGATCTCATCAGGCCTTTACCTGGAATCATGTACAGACACAACTCTCCATAGAGTCACAAAAAAGTTAGCTTACAGACACAGGATGCAACAGTGTGAGCTTCCCTGGGTGTCCTTTAAAACCCAAAGAAGCTGCTCCTTCAAGTCTGTGCTCCTAATCATCTGCTCCGCTACAACCCAGATACAATTTAATTTCAGAGGAAGGCAGGAGCAGATCAGGAGTGTCTGGTTGTATCTGAGCACATGGCTGGCTTTTAAGTCCAACTCCCTTATGCAGCAGCTTTTCCCCTTGAGATATTTTAAATTAAAATCCAAGCTGATATAGGAAGAGATCACATCCCATCCTCTTTATTGAACGAAGGGAGCCAGCATTCCCCCTCTCATTAGGCATGCACTACATGGATTGCTTGTGAGAGACTCTTCTGAGTGCCTGAGGTTCATGCCAACGAACAGTTTAGTAAATCCTCCTCTTTGAGGCCAAAGGGCTTAGTGTAAGAAAGGGGCCAGGTTTCTAGATAAAATTACATTCACCAATAAAGCTCACGAGAGGTCAAATTTTGCCATAACTCACTCCCCCTTCGGTAACTGATTTCCCCGTCACCGGGGAAGGAGTAAAAGAAGAAGGAAAAATAAAATGTGTTTGTCTGAGAGCCCTAAAGGCTTGTAGTGCTGGAGGTGCAGAGCAGGTTCCTGGATTCTCATTTATCAACCTTAAAAGGGATGGAGTGATAAATGCACAACTGGCCCTTTAATATTTTATGCAGGTGCTACAGCGACTTAGCTGTCACCTCCAATACATCACCAGAGGCTGATACACCAGCTTTCGTCACTCCAGGCTGGGAATTTTTACAATTTCATTTCTATTTCCCTCTCTTCACATATTTCCATGTATTTCTTACTACGTGTAAGATACAAAAAGCTATTTTCCCCAAATGATCTAGCCATTCCTACTCATTCCCTCCTCAGACACATTTCTTGAGGAAGAAATAAATGCCACGCTTTTGTTCAGGATTTGCACAAATTCTGACTCTCATCATTCAAGAGAGACAGAAAACACTTTACATTCTGGCAAAGGCTGATGGTTCTGCCCTTTCTGAGAGGCAAAACCCCACATCCCTCCCTTTAAAGACAGGTAATGACGAACTTCCACAGCAGAAAGATTTACGAGCGCGCCCCAAAACACCGGCGCACCTCGGAATCCTCCCTCCAGGAGGGTCGTGGCCCGTATCCTCTTCTGCCCGCACCACTCGTACTCTTCAAAGCGGTTCCCGTTCTCGTTCTCGATGTCCACAGAGTCATCCTCAGTCATGCATGAACCTTCTCTCTGCACAGGGTAAAGCAGGGGCAGAGTGTTGAGATGTACGAAACAGCTCTTTGGGGTTAACAACTCATGGTGGGATGGAGAAGGAAAGCTGGGCTGTTCCCAGGACAGCTAAGTATGGAGCGGACAGCAGCATCTACTCCCGCCCCCGTTCCCAGTGACCTAAATCTAGAAGTAAATAGGTGCTGGAAGAAGTTGACAAGCTTAAGATCAAAACACATTGTAAAGTTCATAATTTTTACACATGGAAATTTAAGCTCTGGTTCCTATAACAATGCTGGTGTTCATTTCAAAACGTACTCCCCTGTCTTACAAGTACAATTCCTCCATCATGTAAACCACAGATTCCTTTGACGCCCAGCAGGAATATTCTCCTATAGCATATTTTTGGGACATACTGATCAAAGACACCTCTCTTTACACTATGCACCTCTCAGGGCAGCAAGAATGAATTTGTTATCATCTCTACTGAGGGCTTTTCCTGAGAAACACAAACAGAAAGCCCTATGACACAACTGCCTCCCTCCTGTAGGGCTTGTTTGTCCTTCTTCCTTGCTGTCTTTAGGATAAACAGCAAGAGAATGGTTTAGTTTAAATGCACTTCTTGGAGTAAGATGGTCATGCAACATTTACAAATTCCAGTCTGTTACAAAAGAACACAACAAAAACTAATTCTAATGTTTTCAAAGGCAACAGATCAGAAAGAACGCTTCTTGCTGTGCTACATAGGAAGCTTGAGGTCCTCCAAAAGGCTACATAAACTTCAATAGCACCACCTTTACAATCTACAACTTAGACTTCTGTAATAGCAAAAGGGTGCATAAAGTAAAAAAAGTTATTAATGCCACACAGCAGAAAAATCCAGAAGAATCCATCTTCCAAGACAAAGAGAAGTGACCACAAATCTTAGAGAGACAGTTAGCACTGCCTGCAAGCTCAGCAATGTTAGTTTTTGCCCCACATTAGGTCAACTGCGGACAAAGCTGGGAGTAGGGAGAAGGGAATGGCAGCTGGTGATCCTGCTGCGCCTCTACCTTTGCAAGGCATTGTTCCACATGCCTACTCATCTCCTCCTCGGATCCTGACAGAGGTCGGCTGCAGAGGGGACATACCTGCCCTTCGTCTTGCTTCCTCCGTTTCATTTTTCCAATCCGAGCTGCATGGAGAAACCAGGGAAAGAAAACAAACAAAAGAGGAAGACATGTCAAGTTTGCAGATCCACTCTATATTTGCTCAGCTCCAAATAATAAACCTTTGGCAGAAATGGTAAGATTTCACACCAGAAAATCCTGTTGCAACTCCCTGTTCTGACCTCTATAAACAGTGCAGAGACTGTTACTTGGCATTTTTCAGATTAAATCTGTAACATGTGGATGAGTACTCCCTGATTTCAAAGAAGCAGCTAGGAGAGGGAACATCTGCTGCACATCCCCAGGTAAGTTATTAAAATGGTTAAATACTTGCTCTTGGAAGGCTGAAATTGTTTTCAAACTTGAGTGATCAAGCCAGTGAATTCTGGTTTGAATTTTGCCTTCTAAGTCTTCCACTAACACATCTATTCCCTACAGGACAACGTAGCACCTGAAAGCTTTGGACAAGGTATGTAACAGTCACCTTCAGGACCACAGAGCCTCCTGTACACCCCGAAAAATTCCTTCCCACAACACCACCAACAAGTAAGAGCACCATCTTACAAGCATAGCTTCTGGCTCTCTGTTGTTTTATTTCGTGAAAATTGGAGGCTACACTGGGCACGCTCTGGGAAACAAACATGTTAGGAATCACAATGATTAGAAAAAGCAGCCAAGGTAGCCTGTTGCTTAATCCAATATCTGGTTAATTTGAGCCATCGTTTAATGTGATCAAAACATCTGGAACCAAATCATTTGCATTAAAAAGAACTTCTGTCTTTTATTATGATGGCTTTAGGCAGGTATTACTGAATAACTCAATCACTGGCTGCGGGAAAGTCACTGTTTAATTAATAAGGAAGGTCAAAATTCTGAATGAGAGACAAGGAAAAGCCCAAGGAAAGCCCAAGTGATAATGAGAGATGACACCACCAAAAAGCTGCATTAGCCAGAAATTGTTACTGACATTGTGAGCACTGCAGCATGCTCTGAAAGCCTTCATGCCTCAACACTGTGGGATCAACAGCTCCCTGCAGCCAACAAGTCAGAGAAAGCTGCTGGAATGCCAGGATGAGAAGGACCAGTGTACAGAAAAGTTTCTGTCAACTGTTTTCTAAAGTGCATCAGTTTAAAGCACACACATCACCAAGTGATTTATAAAGTTTCAGCTGAACACATCAACACAGACCTGAAAGGCCTCTTACAAGGCTTTCTCATTGGCTTCCCTGGACACAGGACCCTCTGGGTTAGGATACACTTTCCCACAATCCAGAACTAGGAGTATTCATCATGCCCTACCTATACTCTCTGACACTTCAGCACTAAGAAAGCTTCAAATTATTCCCTGGGCATTGCTTTTTCTCGTTGAGACAGAGATGTGGGAAAACTCCCTGAAAATTCAATCTCCCCTCCTCACACGATGAAAAGGATTCTGCAAATGTGACATTCCTACAATAAGGGACAGCAACTTGAGACCAAAACAAGAATGTTTTCGATATCCGGCACTTTGAACAACAGAGACTCTCAAGTTAACACACACAGCCTTCATTGTTTGTCTAAATTTTATTTGCTGATGCTCCACAACCCTCTCTTGTGTTGGGTACACCACACTGACAGCTCCCCAACCCTCTACTGAAGTCAGAGTTAAGCCATGCTCTTTCTGTTTTGTACTTGAGCGCACAAGAGACTTCTGAAGTTCTGGTTTGGTGCATACCTATATCCTCCAGCATGGCTCTTTTGTGTAAATTAAGGATGCTCTTTCCTTGCCTCACTAGCTCTGTTGAACCAGCACAAAATTAGGAAGAAAGCTGGAATTAGACACAACTTGACCATTCCCTAGCAAACTGACTGGAGAGAAACACAGGAACAAAGCCTTCTCTATCCTAACTGCAGACACAAATTTCTCTCACCTCATCATGTTTTCAACCGGGGAAACGAAGGGAAGGAGCAGTTTAATTATTCTGGTAGGACTCCCCATGGTCAAACAATTCAGCTAAGTCAGTCTGCCTGGTGAATTTATTAGTATTTTTAACTTTTTTTATTGCCATCTTCCAGTTCATGCACTGTAGCAGTGACACGAGGAAGAAAACTTGTTTTAGGTCTTCTACTGCTAAATTCCTGGGACCGTTTTGCCAGAACAAGCACCTAATCTGGTGTTGAAATGTTAGTGTAGAGCGGGGAACAAATCTCACTCTGCTCCAGCTCCACACAAGACCCAGCAGCCAGCCCCTCTTGGCTCCTTCAGCTCCGTGGAGAAGCGTCCCTTCAAGCCGCAGCGCCACAAGTGAAAAAGCCACCGAAAGAAAAGAGGTGTTGAAAACAAATCCCCCTGCCATTTTCATTCTGTGGTCATTAGCAGCGGCAGCGTTGCTGCCCGCGCAGGCCAAGGGTGCCCCTGGTGACTGTGGGCAGGGAAGGGGAACGCCGCCGCCTGGAAAGCACATGCGAGCAG
The DNA here is from genome assembly GCF_003984885.1 of Neopelma chrysocephalum. Classification (NCBI taxonomy): domain Eukaryota; kingdom Metazoa; phylum Chordata; class Aves; order Passeriformes; family Pipridae; genus Neopelma; species Neopelma chrysocephalum. The sequence goes on from NW_020897721.1 coordinate 4,283,973, forward strand.
CGCTGTCCCTGCCCGACACGAGGCGCAGCCCGGCCATCACTTCCAATCAGCGCGGCGGCGACAGAGCGGCCCCAAAGGCAGGGGGTGATTGTGGCGCTGTCCCGAAGGGGAGCAGCTCAAAAGAACACGCGAGTGAGACCACAGGATTGTTAATTAGTGTTGATAGATGCGATCATTTCTAATTAGCTCACTAATCCCTCTCCCCCTCCCCGCTCCTGTCGCAGGAGAATGGGAGAGGCAGGGAAGAAAAAAAAGAAAAAAGCAATTCCCTCTCGTAATTCGGGAAGATAAAAATACAGACAGCAGAGGACTGGATGCACGAAGAGGACAGAACTCAGGGAAGGAGGCTTTGGCACAAGGCTGACCCATTCTTACCTCTGACTGAACAAAGACTCCACAGTTATTATTCCAACCTTCTGCCAGGAGGTGAGGAGTTCACTAATTTTTATTAGCATTAATAATTATTATTAGGCCATCAGAGGGCTTCCACCACCTCTAAGGCCTCACTTTTAACAGATGTACATTACCCTACACACTGCTCCTGCTGCAAGTGCATGTTCTCCTTCGGATTACACAAAACCATCAGGCCAGGGAGTTTAAGTCACCACAGCAGATGAATGAGAAAGCAGCTCATGCAGGTGAGCAAGAATTGGGACCCTCTGCAAGAGCCAGGATCTCACCTATGGTCTCTGCCTTACCTTAGGAGCTGTGCTGGCAAAGGGAGTTGCTCCTCCCTTCCCTAATATGGGACTATGCAAGGTGAGAGAGTGCTTGCACTAGAGAAGGAGCCAAACTGCACTCGACAAAGCCTCTACTGAGGGAACACTGGCCCCTGCCTTCCCACAGGTGTGGAGAGAAGGAGCCAGCCCACCACTGCTGCCTTATGGGCAGAAGAGTCCGAGGATCTTTTCTCACAGTGGGCTCTCCCCAGCAAGGCTAAACCTTATTAATGCCTGAAGATCATGTTACTCTCAAGCCCAGCACAACTTCCTGTGAGAAAAGCTAATGGATTTCAGTTTTCGCCGGTACTCCCTCCCCAAGCAAAAATTCACCTTCAGGACAGGGCACTAATTACCTCAGAAGTGCTCTTACACAGCATCTAGCAGTGGACACTGCACCAACCTCTACTGCAGCATCAAAGGAGATGATTAAGTTACTAGGAATATCTCTTATGATTCCCTCCACCAGTTTGAGTGGTCCCCCGAGTCCTATGCAGACATCATTAGCAGCGCCTGCAATGGCAGGCCAATCAAATTAAGTGGAAACATTTTTGTCTCCTTTCCAGTGAAAATCATCCAGCTTTATTCCTCCCCCACCCATCAGCTACAAAAGCACACGACATGCTGGTGGTGGTTCAACAATAAACTGTGCACCGACCTCCTCCATGGAGGTCTGTTCAGAAAGACAGGCTTAGGGTCACCACCAAAATGGAAATCAGCTTCTCAGGGAAAGGAGCAAAATGAGCTTTGTAAGGACCATTTTCCAACTCACCTGAGAATGCCAATTTTGCAAATAGCCCTAAATTTGATTCAAAGATATTCAAGAACAAGAGCCAGCACCTGGACTCTGTAAATCTACCAGAGAAGTCTTAAGGAGTGGTTATACCTATTTTTGTTAGGTCGATCACCAAAAACTTGTGTGGATGATCAACTTATCCAGAGCATTTGATCTAAGGGAACAAAGGCAGCAATGGCAGAGCACAAAAAGCCATCTCAAGAATAAGAAAAAGCAAGAAAACAGATGGTCAAGAAGGAATCTGTTTCAGACCTTAGGTACAATTTGTTGCTCATCTGCCCGAGAAAGAACATTAAGGGCCAGATTCACAAAAGGGTCTCAGTGGGGCTTTCAGATTTGCATGGCCAAAGTTCCACAGAGAGGATTGTCAGCAACCTTCAACCTGACACTATTCTCTGAGGCTGGCACATACTTAACCTGCTGAATCCATGTTCTGATACACTAACCAGTAACTTTGTGCCTCTAATACTGAATGACTACTTAACCTGCTCTGCACTGCTAAACTCCATAAGCATCAATTTACAGGGTGGCTTAAAGTTTCCAGTGTGGCAACACTGGAAATAAGGCAAATGAAATAAATGCCTTCTTTATCACATGGGTTCATCAGGAATCACCACCTCATACTCCTGGGTTCACAAGGACACAATCTCTGGATAGTGAGTTTAGCACAGGTGAGAGGTGCAGGATTAACTCACTGAGGCTGACAGGGAAGTTGGGATACAAACACTCAACCAACAGCCTAAAAGACAGAACATTAATCTCCTGCTCCAGAGCTTGAAAATGCATTTGACTTACTTACAGCTCTATTTAAGTCACAGGTTTGACTTTCAGAAATAAAATTCTGGCCAGTCAGGTACACGTGAACCATTTAACTATCAGGACCTAATCATGTTGCAGCCAGGCAAGCAGCAGCTCACAGAAGACATTTCCCTCTCCACCTTCTCCTTCCCTAGCTCCTTTTGCACATTCCCAAATGACTACAACAGCATAGAACACATAAAGGTCCAAACAAGACTCAGGTAAAAACAGCCTGGGCAGCCAAGATTTGGTTCAAGGACTATGTGGGAGAAGAGCAAACACTGTGGGCCCCTTTTTATGGGAGGAGTTTCCAAAGTGCTTCTATAACTCAGCTGATAAAAGCTTGACAGGAGATACCAAGATAAACTGGTTACAACAATATTGAAAAGTACATGTAAAACATAAAACCAAATTAAATAGTTCTCTGACAGACAGGCTGCATTTGATAAGTTTCTGCAGTGTGCCAATAAGAATGTGAAACAAAAAGCCAGCTACCTTTGGACAAGTCCTACACAACTTCTGTTTATGTGAGGTAATTGGGACAAGGAAACCACTTTCATAGACTAAGCTATAAGGTTGTGTCATTGATTAGAAGCTCATTAAAACACAAGATATAGATAAATAAGCTTTTTTTTCCCCCCTAAAGCACTTCAATGTTCTCCATATCGAGATGTTCAACAACTAACAGTAATGTGGTAAAACTTACAAATACCACGGAATTATTTTAGTGCAAACAAATGAGGAGGATGAGTTCAGAGGTACAAATATAAAGCAGTGTAACCTACCCAACCATCCAGCTGAATACTGACCTAACAACACAGGACTGGACCAGGCATCATCACTGTAGGTATGTTCTGGGAATAGCAGTAATCAGTCACAAAAGGCTAAGGTCAGGAGGAACCAGTTCTGGTCTAGTTTTACCTCCTCTGGGACCCAAAGCACTTCAGCCAAATTTCTGCATCTGGCTTCCTAACACCTGCATCTCATACTGCCAGGGTGTACAAGGCATTATGTAAGTTAACCCAATGTCCTCATTTGGAACATGGCTCTAAGTTTTGCTCACTCTACCCCAAAAGGTACAGAGTAAAGAAAGAGCAAAAGGTCCAGCAAAACACCGTACAAAACTACTGGCCTTCCTTCAGATGAGCCCAGCCTCACAGAAACATCCAAGAATAGGGGCCAAGAGGAGTTCCTAGATCAGATCACAGCCTGCCCAGATTGTGCTGCAGCCCTGCTTCGGGTTAGAGCCCAAAGCACAAAGCACTGCTGAGCCAGTTCAGCAGGGCACGCTGCCATCAAGAGCTTCTGTTCGCAGCGAAGGACTCCACAACACCAAGAATTTCACAAGTCTGGCTCAGACTTTTTAAAAATATTTAAAATAAGGTAAATGCACATTGTTGGCCTGGAAAAAGGTGGAAGGTGGGAGCTTAGCCCCAGCTATCCAAAAACGATAAAGGAAGAGCTTGACATCCCTGACTCCAGAGACCTCTGTCACACAAAACAAGTCACCACAGAGCAGCACCTCTGAAGTCTCTGTGTCAGGAAAGTGTCCACCTGCCAGTGCTGGCAGCTCATTGCACTCATCTCAGAGTGCAGACATGAGCACACCTGCCAGCAGTCACCTGGAACTGATGCAAGGCAACTCACCTCTTTGTTGTACGACTTAACAGACTTGCAAGAGTTCACAGGTTTTTGGCCCTCTGGGTTGATATTTAAAAACTCCCAAGCTAGCTCTGAATTCACTTATGTGTAACTTATCACAGATCTGGGTCAGGAGCTTCTGTTTGCTTAAGATTGCACTAAACGTGGAGGACTTAAAATTCAAGCAAACCGTTTTGCTATTGGCACACACTAAAGCCTTTTGTTGTTTTGTTAAAGTATATCTTCTTCTAAACAAACTCTATTAGCACAACATCACTGGTGTTATCTTTAATTAACAGATCAGGAAACTCGAGATTAATGAGCCTCCTGATAGCCTGAACAACCAAATTCTGACTAAATGTTACATAGTGAAGGAGCTACAAGCAATACAAAACCAGATGAGAGATTGTTGTTACTGTTTAAATGGTAAGTTCTGATTCCATTGAACTTTGAGAAAAGTTTCAGCTCCCTCAGCTGTAAAAAAAGTTTTGTTTCAGCTTTCTTTTTCCAATTTAGAAGCACAGAGATGGGATACCTCTCTCTGAAATGAAGTGAGGTCTGATTTGCTTTTTTAAAATACCAAGATGCTTTCATCTAGACATACTCGTTTACTTGCTGTTAGGAGCACACACAGATACAAGTTAGTACCAGCATCGGTGGGTTTGAGAGAAAAAAAAAACACAAAGAAAACAAACCATGACGTCAGACGACGCTCAGGCTGCTGGTTTAAAAGTTTACTTCAAGATTCAGCCATGTGAGCTGTGAGAGCTCAGCAGCCGGGCCCCGGAATGAAAACACGGGATCCAGGGCCTGGTTTATTCCGGGCGGTGGAAGCCACTTCCCCGGGGAGCCCAGGTGGGAGCAGGGCTTTCCCCCGCACACCTCCCGCGCCCCGTGTGCACGGCGAGGCCGGAGGCGGCTCCTGGCCCGCGGAGGGGCTTGGGGAGGGGTCACAGAACTCGGCCCAACTCTGGGAAGTTCCCCCGGCGGGGAAGGGGCGGGGGCCGCACTCACCGTTCAGCCGGGTCTGCCGGTTCGCTCGCACCCGCAGGAAGGTCTGCAGAGGGGACACAAAAGCGGAGAAGCGTCAAGGCCCGGGTGTAAACAACTCGCCCCCCGTCCGTACACAAGGCCCGGCCCACCCCCGCCCCGCGCATCCCCGGGACAACGCACCGGCCGCGGGCCTCCGCTCCCCCTCAGCACCCACCTCTTCCCGGCCCCCGCCGCCGGGCCCCCTCCTGCCGCTCTGCATAGCCGCGGGCGCCGCGGGCGGGCGGCGGGCCCGGGATGCGGGTGGATGCGGCGCGGCCCGGCGGGCGCCGCCGCTCAGCCCCCGGCGGCCGCCGCCATGTTGGCCCCGGTCATGTGACTCGCCGCGCGCGGGTGAGAGTTCACGCGGCAGTTCCCATGGCAACCGACAGGGGGCGGCAGCGCCTGGCGAGCCCGGCCAATCAGAGCCCCGGGACGGCCGGGACCCGGGGGACTGGCCAATCAGCAACCAGGGGTTACTGGAACACAGGGAGGCCTGGCCAATCAAGAATCGGGGGTGACTGGGCCCCTGGGTACCTGGCCAATCAGGAATCAGAAGTCACTGGAGCCCAAAGGGTCATGACTAATCAGAGCCTGCGGGCAGGTGGCGGCCAGGGGCCATTGGCCAATCAGATCCTGGGAGCAACTTAGAAGCAGCTTCCCTTGTCCAATAGGGATTGAGCGCCCTTCAGGCCCAACATCACTGGCCAATCAGAGCCTTGGCCCCAACTGTAACCCAAAGGCATTGGCCAATCAGGCACCAGGGGCAACACTCGCCAACTTTCCCTGCCCAATCAGGGCCTGGGGGCCCAAGAGCTCTTGGCCAATTGGGGCTCAAGGTGTAACAAGACCCAAAGGCTCACAGCCAATGCGTGCCCACTGGCTCCTGCCCAGCCCTGCCATGGAGCCCAGGGCTGCTCCCAGCCCCTGCCCTGGCTGTGGGAGCAGAGCCCTGGGAAGCAGAGCCTTGTCCTTCCCAGCCATCCCACAGGCTCAGCGCAGCTGGACACAGACACCGGATGGGTCTGCCAGGGCCAGGCTGGGCGCCCACCTCAGGTCCAGGGCTCTGAACCCTGCCTGCCCTCCCCACTGCTGCGGAGGCACAGGCAGAGTGCTGCCGCCTCACCCCTGCTTTCCAGCCTCTCCTCACTCTTTTCCTTCCCTTTTCAGCAAACCTCAGCGGCCAAACTTGTCTTGTGGATTTTTCTCCCTCATCTGTCCCACAGCTGTGGTGGGAGATGGGCCCAGCAGATGAGCCTGTGGTTGGGACAGAGGTGAGGGCTACAAATTGGGCAGCAGAGGCTCCTACACACACAGATCCCATCTGTTCCCCCACTCTGAACACTTCCCAGACTTTGCTTCTTGGAATCAAACCTCTGTTTCGGGTCTCTGCTCTGGCACCTGACAATTTGCTGCTCCCTCTTCAGATGGAAAATAAAACCCCCCGATATGTTTCTCTGTCCCAGGAGCTGATGGGCAGCCAGCCAGGTCGAGTGCTGGCTGGTGATCTTCACCCAGCCCTGACCCACGTTCTACATCCCAGCTCTGCCTTCCCACGGAACTCACAGTCGGATTTTCATACACGCACGCACTCACAAATCCAAAGCTGCCGGTTGGTTTTACCCTGTTAATGTATTGAGCTGTCTTTCAGGAGTCACGCTCGCTGCTGAGCTGGGGCAAGGGAGATGAGCCTTCCCTGGACAAGGATTTTAGGCTTTCAGTTGTGCTACACTTGTTATTCAGCCACAAATATCCTGTGGGTTCAGCTGACCCAGGCAAGGGGGTCTCCCTCCAAGCCTGCAATGTCATCTTCGCAAGTATGATGTATTGCTTGTAATCTGCTGTTGATTTTTCCATTGGGGATTCAGGGTTTTATATAAATACTTCTAAAATGGCTTTATTTTTACTCGCAGGGCAGGAAAAGCCCTGTCTGACAGAACATACTGTATTTAGGAGGAGCAGCCACTATGGACCAAATCACAAGGTCCTGCACTGCATCGGCCACCACCACCTCGGTCCAATCAGTGTCCATGTACCAAACTCCAGCAGCCAGGCTTGGCACAGAGGAACCAAGAGGATCCCCCCTCCTGCCATCCAGGAGCCACCCCACTGCCTCCACTGCAGCTCCCTCTCCACACGGGGAGCAATGCAAGCAGCCCAAGTGCTCTGCAAGCCCGTGTTCCTGTAGCACTCCTATTTGTAAATCCCCTTCTTCCCTAAATATCCCCATGGCATATAAGCACGAAGACTAAAAAAAAATGGAGCCGCAGGAATTCTGAAAACCTAAACGCCCACAACTCACGTTCTAGCATGTTACTAATATGCTGTATAATCTCAATTAGATCACAAATAACACAGGGGACATTCATAATTCCAGCACACCTCTACATATAGGAAGCGAAATTTTGCAGCCTTTAAAGTCACCACCGTGAGAGTCTTCTGCTCTGCTTCCTGGGTATTTCTCTTGGTAAGCCAGGCAGACTGAATACTCATTCATATTGTGGCTTTATTAAGGATTACATTGAGGCTTTACACACTCCTGGCACCCACCCTGAGGTCCCTTGACACTGCCAGCACAGCATAACACAGCCAGCACAAGCACAAATGAAAATCAGGCCCCAGAGGTGTTTTCTCCCTGCAGTGCAGACTTACAACTCCCATTACACATTTGCATTAAGGGCTGCAGCCCTCCATAAAATGCGCTTACAAACTTAAAGCACATTGGAGAGTAGCTGGACTCAGCACATAGAGGGGCTTCTGCTGAGAATATCTGTCCTCCAGAATGACATAATAAAAGTGTATAGGAACAGAGGACTGCAAGGGGCCACCAATTTCACAGAGACTCATGTCTGGCAGAGCAGGAAGGGAGGGGTGTTCTCCGACAAAGGGACCCATGGCAAAAGTCTCTTCCATGCCCTTTCGAAAAGAACGTAATTTATTTATGAGCCTTAATAAACAAGGCAGGAAAGAGAGCAGGATTACCTGAATCAGGCATTTCTGTATCTTCTGTGGGGTTTTGCTTCTCTTACTTTGCACCAGGCCTTATTGTTCACAGGAGGGTAAAGTGGCTGGGATGTGACACCAAGTTATGACTGAAAGCCACACGGGGATACGTAGCAAACAATGGAGGATCTGGTCCACAATTGATAATATCACCAATAAATAGGACAGATGATGGAATAACGGGTAACAAATGTACAAATCTGCTACTAACAGGACCTATCTTCAGGAACACTTGTTGTAACTGGGTCTGCTCAGCTAAGAGCCCCAAAAGTGGTCATCAGCCTCTCTCTGCCAAATAAAGACTTGGCACATGCAAAGTGGCTGATGCAGGAAGACGTGACCACCTGCCTGACCCTGGGCACTGGGGATGGGTATGCAGAGCACACAGGAGGCAGGGTGACGGGTGTTTGTCACGCTGGTACAGCCTCAGCCCACCCAGCCTGTCCACACAGCAGGGTCTGTGCTGATGACCTCCACTAATTTATCTGCTGCCTTTCAGAGCTTACTGAAGCCAGTGGCTGAGCACAGGATTGCAGCCAAACAGTTTGGATGTGAGCCGAGTTAGAGTCAAGTGCACCAGCCTGCCCCAAAAATACAGACAGACTTACAACCAGCCAAGGTGTACTTGTGCTGCTGCCTTTCTCTTCTTTTCTTGCTCCATCTCCCTCAATTTTTATTAGTTTCATCACAAGTCAGGACCTGCTGCTCCTCTGGGCAGAGTGTTTTATAAAACAAGGTGGCATGGCTGTGGATGATCCAAAACCATTGTTCTGGATGCAAGTCATGAATCAGTTTGCTGGGCAGTGGCACACCAGTGAAATGGAGAACTTTGGCCTGCTGCAGACTGACATCATTCACTCTTTTACAAAAAAAAAAGTCACTTCTCTGAAAGTTTCTCAATGGCATGGGGTGGGTAATGATAAACATAGCCAGGGAAATTACTGAAATGATAAATATAATGTAACAGAAACCTCTATGTAGACGGTTTTGTACAGCTGTGGTTTCAAGCTGGAGCTGGGATGACTCTGCAGACAGAAACACACGTTCATAGCCCTGTGAGGGACCAAGTGCTCATGTCCCCATGCTGCAGGCAGGGAAGCTGGTGCAGTGATGCACAGCCAAGAGCAGAGCTCTCACACAGAGAGCTGTGGGCACTGGGGCGAGCTGGCTCCCTGCCTGAGATCGGCAACAGCATCCACCCGCTTACCTGGTATCTGTCCGAGTGATGGATGTCATCTGAGGAGTGGGGTGACGCTGTCGGAGAATCTCCTTCCCGCTTGATTGAGGCCGACAACAAAATTGACTGCAAGAGAAAGGAGAAATTCATGCTGTGAGCATTGCCAAGCTCTCTGTCTCTTAGCTGTCCTCAAAGCCACAGAGAGCGTCTGCCAGGCTGTGGGACTGCACTGGGGTGGAATCCTGGGCTGTGGGGCTGGCTCTGGTCTTCCCAGTGGAGTCTGCCCCACGAGGGAACCAGGCTGCTGGGTCTAGCAAAGTGCAAATGAATCAGGCAACAATGGGATGGGCATTTTTCTTGCAGGTCTGGTGACTGGGTCAGAATCAGTCCCTGCTGGAAATGATACATGAGGACACCACCAGAAATTCACGTGATGAGGTGGAGCAGTGCTTCCATGTCCTTGTCCACCCCTTTTAAGTGCCACTAAATCTCTCAATGGCTTTGTAAACTACACTAAAGCTCTCAGCACCTTTGCAGTGCAACTACCCTTTCCTTCAGTAATGATGCTATTTATTTTAATAAGTAGCACAGGAAAAAAAAAAAGGGCCTTTTAGAAGGTTAAAAAGCTCAGTGATATTTGAGACCTAAGAAATCACTGATAAACTTCAAGTCAATAGTAGGTAAGTCTAAATTCTACACACAGTGAACTCTAGCAGGAAAATTACCGTGGGAGTTTGACAGCATCTAAAGAAATGTACACTGAGCTGCAAGTGAACTTTATTATTAGAATAGTTTGAGGGAAAAAAGCAATTTAAAATTCTAATTTAAATTATAAATTAGCTAAACCAGGCTAAATATAGCCCAATACATTGTGAAAAAATGTACACTGGAAATGCAGCTCTCCAGATGTTTGTTTCTGAGAATCAGCTGGCAAGATTTGACAATAAATGACTGCTCGGAGATGTGTGTGTTTGTGAAGGGAAGTGTAGATATCATCTGAATTGGACAGGTCAAGTGTGGTGACAACATTATTAAAAAGCATAATACCTTAGAGAAAGGGAAGTATTCCAGAAACATTTGCCTCTGGGCTGAAATGAAATGTGAAAAAATGTGCATTTTTTGGAAAGATATGAGCAAGTGGAAAAATGACTCAGCATACAAATTGGTTCAGTCAGCAGGATGCAATCCCCCAGGCTTGGACAGCTCTCCGGTGAGAAAAGCACAGCAGTGCAGTTGGCACGGACATGGAGGGAAGGCAGGCTTGGGATGGAGGTGGAGGAGCGGGATTTGGGATGCTGGGTTCAACCCCACGGGTATGAGCTGTCAGCACTGCAAGAGTCATGAGGGTAAGAGTCATGTCCTGGTGTGCACTGCAGACCTCTGCCATAAAGCATGGTTCTACCAGCTGTGGAGAGGTGTGATGTCCTGAAAGGGGTCACAGAGGAATTGCCTGCTGGGGTGCTTTGTTATCTCCTCAGGCACAATCCCTTCTGCCAACTGAGGGCTGTGCTGACCACATCTTGGGGCTGGCTCACTCCTCAGCTCAGCCCAGGGATGCCAGGTGCTGGGAGGGGCCAGTGGAAGCCCACAGGGCTAGGGGTACCCAGTAAGGGCTGCCTCAAGAGACCAACCCCCGCTTCCCAGGGCACAGACAGGCAGAGCAGGGGGGCCCTCTGGCTTCATGTGCTGGCTGAACACAACAGCTGATGGATTTTGGTGAACAGCTCACTTATTTCTGGAGAAGCCCACTGTAGAATTTCTGCAGAGTGCAGCCCCCAAGCTCCTGCTGTTGTGCAGTTTCTCTATTTTCTAAATAGAGAATGAGGACCATTTTTGAAGAAGCAGGATTACACATGTCCTATCAAAGGGAGGGATGGGGCTCAAAGCCTTCAGCTGTGACTCAGAACAACAGCCCTGACTGCAGCAATGTTAATGCCCTTCCCCTCCTCTAATAAGCCAAGCACCCTGGAGCTGGGAGGGTTAAATCTGTTTTGTTTCCCAATGTATTCTGGAGAAGGGGAAAAAATACCCATCTCCCCATTCCTTGACGACAGACAGACAAACCCTCCCCGCCTCCAGCTCCCCCCTCAGCTTCTGGTAGCTCTAATTCAATATTATTATGTGAAAAATGGTTGGGCTAGCTATGGAGACAGTAAATTAAACGTTATGTATTAGTTTTTAGCGTGTGGTCCCGGGAAGAATGCCGGCCCCATTTATTCCACAAACCTCCTGAGCACCATGGCAATGACCTCTGGAAAAACGCAGGGCTAAACTAATCCCAAAGATGTCAATCTCAAGGCCTCTTCTACATACACTTGCAGTTTAGATTAATAAACTGTCTATTTTTAAATTGTGTGCAAGCACTTCAATTCTAAATACCTCGCCGGCATGTTAAACACAGCGTTAGAGATGCCAAGTCACACTTCCCCTTCACTCTTAGGAAACTTGACTTCATTTGTTTTTCTCATTTCCGTGAGCTGTGCCACACTTTGCCTCTCAGGCAGCCATGGGGGCAGGCAGGGATGCAGGCTCAGAGACTAAGGGATTAGAAAAGGCACTCGCCATCAGGGTGACTTTCAATCTTACATTAGGCCTCTCTGCCATCCCAATTTTGGCCTCTTTTATCCCAATTGTCACGTTGAGGCTGTTTTCCAATGGCTAAGTGGTGAGGATGCCTGACCACAGCACGCCAAGCTAAGGATTTGCTGTCCCCTGCACCCATTCTGCTCATTCCCAGCCGGATTCAGGCAAGCAGAAAAAAGGCAGCAATTCCCATTCCTCTCTCAACCAGATTCTGGGAAGATGGCTGTGGAGGAAAAACGTAGCTTTACATGCGCTCTCTCAGCCCTCAGGCTGCAGGGTAGACCCAAATTCTGGCATCCCACCCCAAAACCATGGCTCTGGGTGCTCTGTGTGCAGACAGGCAGTCTGCTGTACGGCTCTGTGGAGATGCTCCTAACTTGGGGACCAGCCGCTTCGGCACGGTGGGAACAAGCCTTGATGCTGAGATGTTCCTTTTCGCTTGGGGAAAGGCCACCAGCCAGCTTGTCTCTGCCTGACTGCCAGTACATCCCAGCTCCCCTTCAGGGTGTGCCTGAGTGAGGATACTGGGGTGACAGCACCCTCCTCTCTCGCTGGTCTCCCCTCCACTGTCAAACCACAGCTCCCACCATCAAAGGCAGAGCAAGGGCCTCATGCGAGCGATGGTGCAGCCTCATATTTCTCCCTCCTCTTTAAATCATCTCTCCATTGGGTAGAGGCACTCTCTGTGGAGGTTATAAACCCTGAGAGGATCAGCCTGAGCATTACACCTGGGGCAAGCTAAATAAAAAAAGGTCACCGGCGCTTTTTAAACATGGACAAAAAAGCAGTAAAATGTGTTTGGAAAAAAAAATCTGGCATTAAATCATGACTTTTTGCCTGGCTTGCCTCATTAAAAGTGGCCTTTTGGAAGGTAAAATTATCATTGTAAGTGATAAGATCTTTAAGAAAATAATTCACGGCTTCTTCACCCTTTAATATGATAGCCGCCACCGGCTAATTTTTTTCTTAATGGCAACGAGGCCATCAATCTTGTCCGAGCCCTGTACTCTCTCCTTCCCCCTGCCCCTCCTGCCATGCTGGGCAGCCATGGCCGTGCTCAGTGATTCCTTCCCACCCCTTGGAAGCACAGCTGTGCTGTGCCAGGGAGAAGAGAGACATCTGGATGTATGGCTTTACCTGCTTGTGTCCACGGTTCCCGGCAGGAAGCAGGGACCACATGAGCCTTGCTCACACGGCAAGGCTCACACCTTGGCTGCTCTCAACACGCTCCATGGACTCTGCAATTCTGGGCGACGGGCTGCAGTGTCTGCGAGTGTTTGAGCAGCTCACTGCCATTAGGAACAACACGCGGTTTAAGTGTATATATACACAGGGGCAGGTTTGGTATGAGTCGAATGTGCATCATGCAGCCGGTGTGTGCCAGCTGCTGTCATCCCAGGCCACTGATCCCCAGACCTGCTCTTCCCTGCTGGGGTGGAGGAGCCGTGGGCAGCTCCGAGGCAATGTCAGCGAGGACACACGTGCCAGCGCGACACCGGCTCCTGACCCACGGGCGCTCCAGGCGTGGGCCGGGGGCAGCACGAGGGGAGGGGACGGGTGTCAGGGTGCAGCCGCCAGCCCGAGGAAATGGATGGAAATTGCCGGCACACGCCGCCCCCAGCCCTAAGCGCTGCCTCCGGCGGGCGGCCGGGGCAGGTGTCAGCGCTGGGAGAGCCCAGCCGGTGGCTCTGACATTCTGCTGCCTCTCAAGGCCAGTCATTTGAGAGTATTAAAGTGCCGGACTCCTGCTTTCTGATAGCCCTGGAAAAACACAAGGAGTCTATTTTTCTTAAACAATCCATCACGGCTGCTGTCAGCAGAACAAATACCCTAACCCTGCTTTTTATGTATCTATATGGCCTTTTTAAATTTTTTTTTTTTTTGGCACAAAGTGTTCCCTGCTTGATGCATTCAGCTTTAACTCTGCCGTCTAAATAGGTACTTATCACTTAACATGGAGGTGATGGCTTGACATGTTTTCTGTCTCCTGCCCTCCCCTCCACGGTAGGGAAGCCGTCAAAGTGTTGCTAATAGCTGTTATCACTTGGGAACTGTAACCCGAAAGCAATGAGTGATACCAGGCCTTGCTGCGATTTTCTCCCTTAACTCTGCCAGCCATTTTTTATGTTATTGCTGGAGGATCCCCGACACAAAGATGCTGCTATTAGAGCTGAGTTTCATAGAAGCTTTTGGAGGGTCCACATTTGCTACCGGGAAAGTTAGAGGTAAAATTATCTAGTGGCTTTTAGCTGGCAGAGATAAAGGTGGGATGGAGCTAGGAATGAAAGGCTTAAATGTGAGAAGGGTGTGAAAAGGGAACAGAAATAATAGTATCAGCAGCTTTTGGCCTTCGCTGAAAGATTCCAGTGGTTTGCAAGCAGAACAAGCTTTTAGAAATGTGAGCTACTAATTTATTTCTGTGCATGTTACAGTGACATCTGGGATTGTAATGGAGCTCTGGGTCCTTTTGGACGAGACACCAGCTACACGGTTCCAGCAGAACTGCCCATCAGCACTCCGGAGACGGAAGGGGAAAGTGGTCTGGGCGAAGTCTGTCAGGGTCTGCCAGCCTGTTCTGCTCCCCTCTACAACCACATCCCTCTCTGCTTCTTCTGCCGAATGCAGTGGTTTCCCCCAGCCTAATGTAAGGGTACAGCTGTTTGGCCCAAGGGGAGTGAGGGGCTTTGTTTGTTCATGGGGTAATTTGCTTTATAGAATAAAACCTGGCAGAGATTTGTTTTTGGAGTGACTCTGGTATTCATCACCCCAAAATGGCAGGGAGCTTGGCCAGCCAACACTCATCCTACGTAATTTCCTCTCCTCTGTGTATCTATGGGTTGTTCTCATATCCCTGGCTTGGCCACAGCTTTGCCACAGTACCCAGATTTAGCTTTCTAATCTTTCCTTGTAAATCACAGTTACAGAGGGAGGGGACACAGATACGGTGAATGACTTCTCCAACCTCTCCAGTGTGTCAGTGACACAGGAGAAGGAGTTAAAACCCTGGGGCCCTGACACCCATTTTCAGTTCCTACCACCAGATGTGATATGGAGAAGTTAAATGATTGTGCTAGAAATTTCATCTCGAGTGAGGCAGCTGGGAAGGGCTTAATACAGACATTCTGTCAAGGTTTAAGGCTCCAAATCTTGCTTGCTTCGAAGCACTTTCTCCTTGGAGGGCTTTAGTGGTCAAATTTCCCACTAGATGCTGTAATTCTCTCTCAAACTGCTCGTTGAAGCTGTAAAATCACGGGGGTGGGTGGGGGAATCAAAGGGCTCTGGCACTGTGGCTTGCTTCCCAGCTCTGCCGGAGGTCTGGGAGCAGTGTGCTGGCCACCTGCCTGCAGGCACCCTCCGTGGAGCTGGGTGCACACCTAAACAAACCAGCCACAAGCATCTGCTGGGCGCATGAGACGGATTTTGTTCGTGGCCACTCACGTCAGTGTTTGTTTTCAGCAAGAGCCAGGGCACGGGCTGGACTGTTAGTGGGAAAGGCAATTTGCAGCCATGTATTAGGAAGCAGCAGTGGGAAACGAGTACTAAACTCGCCACAGGAGTTGGGATGCTTCATGGAGGCCAGTCTCTTCCCTTTCAGTGGTTAGTATCAGCACTTCCACAGGGGATGTAAGTTTACCTGTTAGGTGACAGGTAACAGTCTGCAGTTAATACCCTGAAATTTAGGGACTGAGATCTTTCTGGGCAGTGATGATACCCCACCTGGACAACAGCCCACGGAGGGAGAGCCACAGGCCACATGGGCAGTAGTGAAGAAGTGCTCTTAGGTAGCTGGGAGGACCTGGGGATGCTGACTCTCAAAATTCCCACCAGCTGCTCAAGGAAGAGTGGGAACAGCTGGTCTGACACCTCATCAGAATGGGTTCAACACAATGTGTGCTCCTCTCCTGCACAACAGCTTGCAAGAGGCAGCCAAGGCAAGAGGGGAAAGGCAAGGGGAGAGTGTGAAGTCCAGGAATGATGCCCAGGGGAACTGCACGCTGCTGACAGCTACAGACAGACCCCTGGGCAACCAGTCCGAACAGAGCCTGTGGTGTTGTCCATGTGCCTCTGGAACACATCCCTGCCGCCTGCTCTGCCTGAGACCCAGCCTCTGGCCATGCTGGGGAGTGCTTCAGGGAAGCTCTGGGCTCACAGAGGTCTGGGGCATAGCTGGCTTGGACAAACCTTCAGAAAGTGTCCTCCTGAGTGACAATCTGCTTGTCCAAGTGTCTTGTCCACACTGGCATATCACCATCGACTGGGCTTGGTCTCTAATAGCAAACAAGGATCCTGAGTGCTGAAGAACTTGGTGCTCAGCACTGCCCCCTGAGCTGCCTTTGCAGAGAGGGAGCCTGGGCACCAAGCAGACGTGCTGGCTGGTGCCCCCCAGCTCGCAGCCCTCGCTTGACCGTCACTGCCTCAGTCGGCTCCGATAATAGAAGAATCTGATACAATAATCCTGCATTCATCACATCCCATGTTGAGTGATTGGATTTTCTTTGACATATTGCCATGAAAATTGACCCGGCGCAGTGAGTGACAGCTCTTCAGGGGCAGGGGAGCAGTGAGCGAGGAACATACATTTACATCTGGGCTTTTATTGCCAGGAGAGGCATTTGCTGGGGCAACTGTGGGGAAGGGATGGGAGCCAAGCCAGGAGACAGACCATGGGGAGGTTAAATCCCCTGCCCCAGCTGCACCCCAGGAAGATCCTTAGGCCAGCACAGAACTAGTGATGGTAGTGGTGCTATAAGCAAAGGTCCTACATGAGCCCTAAAGTGGACTCAAAGCCACTGGTGACCACAAAAGTAGTTGCCAGCCTGCACCCTGTCCCAGTTCCCATGTCTCTGAGTGAAACCAGCCTGCCCCTGTTTGTTTTGCCAGGTGATGCTCCTGAGGGATGGGAAGGTGCAGCCCCCTCTCCCATTGCTGAGCTGCTGGAGGTGCTGCCCCTTGTGTTGGCATCAGGAGAAGGAATGGCCAGGAAACATTGTAGCAGTCCCCATGGTCCTCTCAACCCCTTCTACCAGTGCCCAGGGTAGGAAGTCGGACATGGTACAGGTCCCAGCTCTTCCCAGGTGGTGCCTGCTAGACCTCCAATGATGCCTGGGTGCCTGGACATGGTCTCCAAGCTCACCCTGGGGGTCTGTCCTTCATCCCACTGCCTGGACCCCTGTTAAGGGTGGCCCAGAGGCCTGGTTTTGTCCCCAGCAGGACTTTCGCAGAAGGACTTCACATCTTGATGGGCTGCTTGCATCTCACGTTGTAAACATAAAGCGGGCACAAAGGGAAAGAGCAGCCTTCATCTCCCCACCACCCTCCTCCTCAATCCCACCTGGGTACAAAGGAGTCTTTAATACCAAACTCAGGTGAAGGTGACAGCACTGTGCCTTCCCATGCCACACAGGACTTGTCTCCTAACAAAAGCCACCTAGAAATAATGAATCCTCCTGGGCCGAGAGGCTTTCAAGCTCTCTGAGAAGGGAATGAAAGATTTCCTGATTTCACCCTCTCCCTCCCTGCTCTCCTGGCTTCTTGAAGTTAATGTTCTTAGCCCCAGACGTGACGGGCAAAGGGAAAAGATCCATGTGGTGACAGGGGACGATTGATCTCTTTTACATAGAACGACGCTCCAGTCCCAGTTTAATCCCCCCGCTCAAGGCAAATGGGATTCTTTGTCAATGGAAACTTCAAAAGCCCGGCCCTGCCGCGAGATGGACCTTCTTCTTTATCTGGTCTCTGTCAGTCACTCACTGTGTTTGCCTCCAAACAGCTAATCTGTCTTTCTAGCTGTCCTTCTCCCTCACAGGCGATGTGTTTGGGACCATTGAGTTATCTACACTGAGACCTGATGAGGAGGGAAAGGGAAGATTGCAGAGTCCAGCTGCTTTCATTTTGCTGGTGCCCTTTCCAGCTCCTTCAAGACATGCCAAGGCAGCCTCACACTCCATGGATTATCAATGGTGGGTGGGTTTAGGGATTGCTTTCTGCTCTGCTTGTTCTTCATGGAGAAACAGTCAGGTCTCCACTCTCCTCCTAGTCTACCTGGGACGGGGCACGGGAGACAAGTATAGTCACACAGTAGACAAAGGTGTGGAGCACTATGGAGTATCACTGTGATTTCTGTTTTCCCTTGGACAGTTTGGGAAATTGTTGGGGTTATTTGGGATTCATCCCTACTTTCCAGGAACTCATGTCAGCATGGTGGCTCCCCCCTGGTGGGGCAGACAAGGTGTTGATGTGCTTGGCAAGACACCCAGCCCCAAGGGGAAAACCTGGAGCTGAAATGTCAGTCTTTGTTTCTGACATCACATGCCAAAATATGACCATAAGCTTCCAGAAAAAACAAGGGAGAATGAGACCTGAAGTTGATTCTAGTAAAACAAGCATGAAGACACCTCCCGTGAGAGATGCCCTGCACTTGTCTGGAAGCGGGGAGTCTCCCTCGCTTGGACTGTGCCACCAGAAGCATAGGAGAGCCTGGACCACTTGCCTTTGCCCGCCTTGGGGAGCACAGCATGGTTTTCAGAGGCTGTGCAATGCCCAGCTGCCCCTGCAGTGCTCCCTGCTGCCCACTTGCCTGCCCAAGCTCCAGTTCTTCCCACTGCTGTGTCACATGAAGTCCAGCCAACAGTAACACCAATCAGTAAAAAGTGCTCTGTGCACTTTGTATGTCTGCATTCTGAGCCAAGGGGATGGGAGGTGGGTCCTGGGGAGGGGGATGTGGCTGAGACGGGGTCTTTTAGTGATCTGGGCTCTTCCTCGGGTGTGCTTTGCTCCTCTGAGGCAGGCCCAGTCCACTCTTCCAAAGCTGGCATATGGCTCTGGCTCCCGCAACTCCCATACGTGATTTCCCAGGCTGAGCTCAGCCTGCGTGTGATCAGCTTTCATTAGCTGTCATTAGACACAATCTGGAGTCCCAGAGCCCACCGGGTCCTTCAGCTCCACCATCCCTTGGCTGCAGGAGAGGAGGATCACAGAGCCCTGTGCAGGGACTTGGATGCTCCAGTCCAGTGGCTGAATGGGGACAGCAGCTTTCCCCAGCACTGGCTGGCCCCAAAGCGTGGCCACCTTCCTGGGAGACACTGAGTAGCAGGACAAGAAGCAGGTTGGGAAGATGAGGGGGTGTAAAGAGCATTCCTTGGGGGGAAGAATGCTGAGTTGTGCTCACTTACCTTGGGGGTGCCCGCTGCCATGGCATCCTTCAGGATGGAGGTCTTGCTGCCAAGAGAGAAGACAATGGGGTCAGAATCACAAAACTTGTGGGCAAGGAGGGGAGTGCTTTGAGGGATCTCACAAGGTCAAATAGTAAAGCACATCGTTCCTCTTCACTGGACCAATGAGAGCCTCCTCACCCTGACTGGAGTGGCATGGTAAGGAGGGCAGTGCCAACTATTTTTCCAGCTGGAATAAAATGGTCCTATGAGTGGAACTCCCCCAACCCAGCCATATGAATCAAATACTGACTCTTCCCCTCCTTGGGGCTTGCACAGCTCCTCTCTCAGCCCTGGGGAAAAGCAGGGAGCACATCTGCAGGGACATAGGGAAGAAAGCCAGGGAGTGGGGAGTGGAGGTGGCGAGCCCTGTGCAGGGTCAGGAACAATGGAAAAAAGGAGGGAAGGAAAGAGATGAGAATTAAATCAGCATAAGAGCAAGGGAAAGAAGATCCCCTCAGCTTCAGCTGCACTGGGGAAGCAGCAGCTCTGCTGGAGGCTGGAGTGATTTGTTAATTCAGCTTGTTCCCCATTTAGCAGGGAAGGAGGTCCCCGCCACAGTGCTCCTCCTCGCCTGCCCTCGCCAGCGGGAGATGCTATAGATTTAATAACACCTTCCCCCCTCCAGACAGGTTAAACTTGAAACAATTACATATCAAAGCCGACATGGCGGGGAGGCCTGCACTGTAATTTTTTGGTTATTAAAGTAATCTCTCTCATGTAAATTCTCCTGCTAACATGCTGCAAACAGCATTAGGAAATAAATTATTTCCCCATGATTCGATTTGTCAATGCAAAGCACCTGCAGCAGGCAAAAGGCTCTTGAAATATGTTGCCAAGCCCAGTGCCTGTGCTTGTAAGCACACGCCGGTGGGGTGGCTGGCTCCCAGCTCCCCATAGCCCCAGGGAGATGATGGATGGGTGGGTGGGTGGAGGGGGAGGTTAGCGGGGGGGGGGGGGGGGGGTGGGGGAGGGGGGGGGAATGGAATTGTGTTTAATAACAAAATTTGTATGCAAGCCTGCATCCCAGGCTAAGGATGAGTGATCGGCAGCCAGAAAGTATTAAAAAGCCTCGCTAAACAGATGCTGACAATAGAACAAGACATATCAAATCAGATCTACTTCAGAAGCATTAATATACACACGCACACACGGTCGCCCGCGCGCGCGCACCCGGCTCCGCACACCCGCGCTCCTTTCTTCTCAATCACAGCAATATGGGAGACATCAATAAATTTTTATGAGACTTTTAGAAGATCAACACGGTACTAGATGTGACAAAAAAGCAATGTGCCTGTCATGTTCGCTTTGTCGGGGACACTTTAGCCCCAGATGCCGAGCTGCAGTGCCAGCAGGGAGAAATTGAATTTGGCTGGCTTTAATCTGCCTTGATTTGGCAGATGGCTGGGTGTTATGAAATGAGCAGGGATGGAGGAAGGTGTTTTCTCCTGGGGCTATGGCCCCCCTCCTCTCCCATTGCCACTGCCTTCCGCCCCCAGCCCTGAAACGGTGGAAACACACAGTTATCCATTGCCATCAGGTCACCCCAAATGCCACAGCTCCACTCCCAGCTCCAGTTCCTGGAGAGCACCAATGGATGGGCTGGGGCATCATCTCCCGCACAGCCCCACTTCCCTGAGGGGATGTGCTGCTGGATGCTCACTGGGGGGGTACAGGATGCCCCCGTGGCCTGTCCCCCAACTCTACCCCCTGCTCTCAGGAGGCAGCACAGAGCAGAATTAAGTCTCCGCTGCCCACTGAGATGCAGACCTTGCACCACCTCCAGCCTGTACAAGAACAAGCACGATGGGAAAGATTTCCATCCCCTCTACATCTCCACCACTACCTTGAACTTCTCAGTTGCACAAAGTGTGAAACAACTTTTATAATCCAAATGCCATGTTAAAAAACCAAACTCATTTCCTCCCTTTTCTTGTTAAAGGTGTTAAAAATTATTTCTTTTCAAGGGGAAGGGGAAGAATATCATTAAGTCCTCCTAAAAATGGCATTACCGCCAGGAAACTGCACTTTTCAGAGTGAGAGTCTCTCTGGTCAGCCAAAAGACCAAGCCTCTGCTTGGGACCGATAAGGAAGGGGACCGGTTTAGATAACTTGGCAGACTTTATTTTATTCTTCATCTGGAGGATTATTAATACCCACCCCCCTTCTTGCAATGTAGCCCTACTCTATCGCTAGACTCTTCAAGTTGTTTTTATTTATTTCCAGAGATGGGTCAGGAATGGGTGTAAGCCCTGGTCGTCCAAGCACCTAGATCCTGCAATTTAATGGTGCTTTTCTCCATCCTGTTAAACAGCCCCCGAATTACGAGGGCTGCAGCCCCCCACGCCTCTTAAGGATGCTGGCAGCAGACTGAGGATCGAAAGGCCGTCAGCAAAGAGAAACCTTCCCCTCCATAAACACCGCAGACAAATTAAAAATGGTAAAAGGGAAATCAAGACCTTTAAAGTTCAAACACTTTTCGGTGCCTTTTAAAGTTTTTTTGCTCTAGGCCCTTGCAGACAGCACAATCTTTGGAGACCTTGGGATTCTCTTTAATCACCCAGCCAGGCTGCAGTGGTCTGAAATGATTACACATTTACATAGTAATAACCCCAACACTCCTCACATTATTTCATGGCTAGCATATTTCCACTCGGCGAGTGATCCATGTGTTTTAAATTATAACCTGTACATAGGAAATTAGTTACTAAGTACGATATTCACGGGCTCGTCTGACACTTCTAATTAAGGTGATTTACACAGAATTATCTTATGAAATAAAAAAATGGTGTTTTGCTAGCTAATAAAATATAATTACTACCCGCTTTTCTAAGTTACAGTTAGTTTTAATCTATTTGGGGAATTGTTTATCTAGTTCATTATAGCCAAACAACTTCTTTCCCTTTTAGGCAACCCCCCCAAAGTACCAAAGAAGAGTAAGAAATGCCCTGGGAAGACCCAGCAACCTCCTTCTCTCTCTCCTGAAGACTTTGCATTTCCAAGTGATGCAAGGCTGCCAGAGGACTCTACCCAGTGCTGCAGCTGTGTCACCCATTAACAGGAGCAGCACAGCCAGGTCCCCAGTGCCCCAGGGTGCTTGCTGGGGACCCATCACTCCTCTATATTAGGGCCCATCACCTTTAAGAGGAGCATTTACTCTCAACAAGGGCTTTCACAATGAAAGCAAGACTCAGGCTACACCACAGACATGCAGATGTCCTTTAATGCTAAGCGTAGATTTGATTAGGAGCATCCCCAGGTGCAACTGGGAATCCCCTGGCATGTCTCTGATTGAGCCCCAAGGGGCTGTTCAGACCCAGTGCTTCAACAGTGATATCCCAAAGGGCAGCTCAGCAAGCCAAATATGTGCCCTCCTTACCCACAGTCTTGGGATTTCCTGTATCCCTGCCATGGTTACTATGACCTTCAAGTCTATTTATTTTGTTAAGGTCCTGCCTTTTGGGGTGTGCTTGCCATAGGGAAATAAAATAGGCAATAAGCAAGGAGTGGTCCTTTATCATCCCCATGCTGCTCCTTCCCACAGGGAAAACCCAGGGCATGAGCTGAAGGTTAAGTGATCTGATCGTGTTTTGCCATGAGCAAGGTGGTACTTTTCCTTTAAGCTTTTGCTCTTGCAAGCTGTTTTAGGAATCTCAGCTTTCTTCCAAAAGAAAAGTTTTCTAGGTGCCCAACTCAGGCAACAAGCAGAAGGCCTGTTCCCCATGGGAGATGGCTCATCAGCTTCCAGCAGAGAACATGACCCAGGGTGTGCTTCTGGTGTCCTTAGCCCACCACACACAGGCAGGGCTCTCACTGACCCACCAGCTCTGGCAGATCCAGAGAAGCAGGATCAGGAGCTTTCCTCCCCTGCACTCACCTCAGCACACACACTGACTGTGCCAGCACTGGGGGATCACTGCAGCATCCTGGAGCAAGGGCAGGGAGGCTCTGTTGCAATTGTAGCTACAGCTTGAGTGAGGAGACTGAGAGAGAAAGAAACATTCTCAGAGAAGAAATCTGAGCACAGAGCAGTGATGGGACTTGCCTGGAGTCTCAGTGCAGCAACAATAAAGCCTAAAACAGCTCTTATGATGTGCTCCAGCCCATCACGGCCACTTGGGCTCCCCAAGCATCTTCAAACAAGATTTCTGCAGAGCCCCCACCTAGAGCAAGGCAGGATTTATGATGGGCATCCCTCAATGAAGGGCTGAGCTCCAGACCTGGAATGGCAGCATTCCCCACACGTAATTAATAACAACTGCAAGAGAAGAAGTTCCTTGAGCTCGGGCAGCTACAGCTGTTTGTGCTCATCCCTGAAGGACAACAAGGAGCAGGTAAGAGGACTGCTGCTGTGCCAGCTGGAGTCCTCCAGCTCTGCAACTCTTCCACAGAATCAGTCTTAGCAGCCCCCTGCTTGACAGGCACCATCCACATGCAGCTCCCACATGAGATCCTGCAAAACCAAAAGATCTCTACAGGCTGCAGCCAATAGATGTATTTCTTAAAAAAAAAAAAAAAAAAGAAATCCAGTGGAAACTCTATTTTTAGCTGCAGGACTTGTGGGTTGAACATGCAGCCTTGGGATGGGAACCCTGGCAGCAGAGCAAGCCTCCAGCATAGCTGTGTGGATGGCAAGGCCAGCTGTAGGGAAGAAGTTGTTGGGTAGAGAGGGAATTGGATTTTTGTGAACACCAGTTTAAATAAGAGGAAGTGTCTTCTGAAGCCTAAATAAAGAAATAGGAGTTTGATTTTTTTTTTAAAGCTACACCTAGCTGCAGGTGACAGTCCCCATCATGGCCAGGTGAGATCTGTGCCTGGGAAACTGGATTTTTAACCTGCTGTGGCTCCTCCAGCAGCACCTGCATCCCATGATGGGGAAACGGGTGAAGTGATGGTAAAAAATTACCAGAGAGGCTGCAGTCAGGACTAGAAACACTCTGCACATACAGTGCCAGACATGCTTCCCAAATGCTCCCCCAGTCAGTATTTGTGAGACCTCAGTGTCCAATATGGTCAATTGTGACAAATCCGACCCCACGGGGCAGTCACCCAATTCCCCCAAAAACATGAAGCTGAAGCAGAGATGCAGCAGAATCATAAAACACTGTGTCATGACCTGACCATGCTGAAATCCTCCATTTGCTCTGTCCTATTTGCATCCCTGACTCTTTCTGCCCTGCTGGGTTTTCCTTTATCAACCTCTGGTACCCCATGTCCCTGCTCAGAGTGGGTAACAGGTTTCTGGGTGAGGACATGATGGTCCATGTGTGCCAGGCCAAACAGGAGAGTGGGGTGGGGGCATTGTTTTATTTCTCTCCCACTATTTGAAAAGGAGGTGGCTGGAAAAATTAAAAGAAAAATCAGAGGGAAAGGTCATGCATTAGATTGATCTGGGGGGCTCATTGCTACCATGGCTATAATGACTGTTTAATTATTCCCAGCTCACATGGCAGTTCAGAAGAGGCTCTGCAGAAGACATGCATCGCTTCAGGGCAAATAACTGACCGGAGATTTATTTCTCACCCTTGGGTTTCCACACATCCCTTCCCAGGGCTCCTGCTGCCCTGAAAGTTTGCAGCAGAGGAAGACTTTGCCCTGCAAAGTCCCAAAACCCAGACTGCAAGCCCATGCCCTGGAGTCAGGGAGTGGGCTGCGGGTACTGCGGGTCTGAGGGCAGTTCAAGGAGAGTTCATAGCACTTTTAAGGCACTGCATGAACGAGGGAAAACATGACCCACACATTTTTTCATGTGCTGTGCTACCTTGGAAACTCTGACCCATGAGAAGTGCTTCTCACCCACAGATTATGGACAGCAATCTCTGCCTTCCCTGGGGTCTGCCAGGCAGGAGAGGAATGGGGCATCTCTTCAGCAGGCCAGGCAGCTGCCTGGCTTATGCTCTCTCTTCTGGAGAAGCCATGGATGAAGGGTCCAGGCTGCTGTCATTGCCACCCTCTGAGTGCACGAGAGGAAGCTGGAGGGTCTTTCTTCCTTTTCTGTCCGTGATTAATCTGCCACACTGAGGGGCAGGGACACAAATCAGAGAGGGGATGAAAGAAGATAAATCCACGGTATCAGCAGCACCACATTGGCTAGATAATAAACAGACTCCTCTCCTCATAAATTTCTCTCCATTCCCCCATGTTTCCCTGCCATTGACACTGGCAGACTTGGAGCTGGACTGATCCTGGCCTGGTGTCTCGACCAGTGGGGAGAGCTATGGCTCTGCCAGGGAAGCCTGGGACCCTCCACCCAGACTGGCATCCTTCACTACCTGCACAGTCTGGGGTGCAGCAGGGGCTGCAGGATGGCACAGTGGGGCCCCATCCGAACTCATGGGCACAGGACACCGGAGCTGACTGCGAGATAATCCATGCCAGCATGTGAAGCGGGTGGGAGAATCACTAGAGACACCAACCATGCTTCAATTTACTTGGTATTTCCACTGTTTCAGTCCCCAAAATGTGTCTTGTTCTCACTGCCCTGGCCCAGCACTGTGTCCTCACTCTTCATTTGGGCAGCAGTCAGCTCACCCACTTCTCCACAATCCCCACAGGGATGTGACCCTGTCAGCTGCCTCGTGCAGGCAGGTGGTCCTGGCCCTGCTCGGGTATCACCAAGAAGCTGACACTTCCAGGCAGGTTTCTCCAGTGACAGAGTGTGTTTAATTTAAATCTGACAAGAGTCATACTGCTGGAGAAAGCTTTAGGTGATACCACCCACCCGGAGATGTACCCGTGCCTGAATCTGGACACCCACGACTCCAGAGCTGAGGTTCCATGCTGAACACCTCGGCCGTGGGGTGGCAGAACTTGCTCCTCGAGGGGATTAGGGGAGAGCAGGATGTGAACAACCCCTTCTGTGTCCCCAGAGCAGCTCCCAAACACCAGCCTGTCCCAGCAGCCTGGTTTTGCTGGTGGACATTGGCTGCAGGACAGCCCCCAGATGCTGCAGGAATTGTGGGATGTGGTTTTTGCTGTTGTCTGGTCTCTTCTTGGAGGAGCTGGGCATTGTGTGGAGGGCTCACACCCGGGATGAGCATCGGAGAGACATCACAGGCAATGAAATGATCAGTTGAACACCTTGGAGGGTGTCAGAGCCCTCTGGGAAAGCCCCTGGGAGCCCCAGGAGGGCCGGCTGCCTTCCCCACAGCCAGGGAGAGGGTGCCACAGGAGAGGTACCCAGTCCCGCCTGCAAAGCGCGGTCAGACACTTAATAGTACCTGTCCCCAGCATCTCCCCGGCCTGGATTTATGCCTTGAGGGGTCACCTCTGGCGAGACTCTAATAACATGACTTTATTAGCTTTCTTGTTCCTTCTTTAAGATACAGTAGCAAGGGGGGAGGAGGGCAGCGGCACCTCTGGAAAGAGCGGGGGGCGTATGGATAGGAAGCAGCTGCCCTCGAGATTCCCCTTCTCAGTGACAAGGGGGAGAGGGAGAAAAATGATGCTCCCTCGAAATTTATCATGCACCCAATTACAATGTTAATTGGCAAGTCCCAGAAATCAATTAATTCGCAAATTTTTTTCAATTAAAAATTAAGATAAATCATAAAACGTTATTAAGCAAAGGCCAAACTCCATGAACTTTTTTTTTTTGTAGGCATCTGGATTTTTTTTTTTTTAATTTAAATAAAAAAAAAAAGAGCTGTGTTGCCAAAGCCCGATGCCCTTGAGTGCCTTTGCTGAAGCACAGGGGGCTGTCATCAGCAGGACTGGGCTGAAGACAGATAAAAAAATATCGACCAGTCGGACACACTGCTTCTGCTTTATTGATCAGGCGGGAATTTAACTTGCTGTGCATATCCACCGTGTCAGCAAGGGCCACGGGCGAAATTAAAAGTACTTGGCTTGGAGATGTCGCCTTGATACCGGGGGGGTGGGGAGAGAGGGAGGGAGGGGGGAAGAATAGAGGGAGAAAGGGAAGAAAGGAAAAGAAGAAGGTGGAAAAAGAAGAGGGAAAAAAAAGGAAGAAAAAAGACAGGGATAAGTTGAGAAGCAGGAGGTTGCAATGCCTGCTTTTCCCCAGTTGCAATCTCACTTGTTGGCCAGGGCTCCTTGCCCTTTCTGGAGCACCTGCTGGTGTCTATTGCATGAAAGGAAGGGAATCAGCATGTAATTCAACAGAGTGTTGGAAAAAACCCTTCTCACTAAAAATTGTCTCTAATCTCTTATTCAGAGGCTGAGGGACCTGCAGTCTTTGCTACACAAGAAGCCTGGGGAAGTACCTGGCCATCAAGTAGAAGTCCCCAGGCATAAATCAAGGAGACCTGCAGCAAGAGCCATGACCCTGATGTGACACATGACAACAGAGCTAATTCACGTTTTACACACTCTATTTATCCTGCCAGGCCTGGCAGCACGGCCGCTTGCCCTTCCCAGAGCAGCCACCTACGCTGGTCCCAGGAAGGTTTCCTCCAAAGGTCCTTTGGGACAACACAGAGCTCGGCAGATCCCACAGAAACGAAGCACTGGGGCAGTGGGAGGAGCAGCTATATTTAAATACAAGGTTCCCTGAGCAGGACAAGGGTGTGAACCCCATGTCATAATTTGCTCTGGGTCCTTATGCTGACCAGGAGCAACACAGAAGGCCCCTGTCATTTGCGCACACAGGAACAGCAGGGATGATGTGCTTCCCTACTCGTCTATCAGCAGGAATCTCTAGTGCAGACTCTGGGGGGTTTAGCATGGGAAAAACATATCAGAAAGACCATGGGAAAGACGTGTCAGAAAGACCATGAAACACTGGGAAAGCAACCTGTGAAAGGATGCATCCAGGATGCATCTCGAGAGGTCTGGAGACATCTCTCATGAAAAGTCACTCTGCCTGGAGTGACCAGTCCATCTCTCAAAGTCCCACAGCCTTCATGTTTTAGCTATATTGCCAGCTTCCTCCTTATTCCTTATCCCAATGGGCCCAGAGCTGCCTGTGATCCCTGAGAAGAGCCACTGCTGTGCCTCTCTACATAAAGAAACCAGGAGCTGAAACCCCTTACAGCAGGGTGAAGATGCTCTGTGCAGCACTTTCTGCTTCCACACTGGCTGCCAAAGAAGGGAGGATTAAGAACAGAAAGAGGAAAAGAGCACGTGTGCAAACGAGGGAGAGGAAGCTTCAGGGGGATGCTAAAGGAAGATTTAAGCCTGGGCAGATGTGCACTGAGTGCTACTGCAGGAGCTGGAGCACCATAGTCCCATGGCTGGCTCTTTTCCTCTGACATGAATCAAAGCTGGCTCTAAGAGTCAAGCTAAATCCCCCATCTGGGCACTTCACCTGCTTTGTCACAGGCCTTCCCACTGCATCTTGCTCTGCCCTCCTTTGCCTGACACTATTTGGTTTTTTGTGACAGCATCTCTGAGGTCACCAGAAAATAGCCCACAGCACTTTCCATTTGCACCAAGGTGAGAGACCCCGGTGCCCCCTGTGTTCTGGGAAATGCTTTGTAATCAGAGAATCAGAAGAGAAATTATTCCTGGACACACAGAAAGGTCATTAGGGGAAATTAGTAGCTCCTGAGATGCTGGATGTGCAGAGATGTGGCTCCATGCTCCCAGCAGAGTGTCAAGGAGCAGTGAGAGCTGCCAGCCCAGGCTGCGAGCAGCCAACAGGTGGGCATGGGCTTTAAAACACAAATATGCTCAGATTAATTATTGACTGCAGAGGAAAAGTGAATAAGGGGAGAGTTTGCACAGCCATGGGACCCTGTGAGAACAGCATCATCCTTCACCCTCCCACCTAAGCACATCCATTCCCAGAGGCACCACCATGCCCAGCCCTGGGATGCCATAGACAGGCAGAGACAACATTACAATATGGCATGAGAATACTTCTGGATATGTCTGCTAAGCTTAGAAAATGCTTTAAATTAAGGGGAAAGAGCTGAGGAAGCCCTGTCTGAGCTCACACTGTCCTTCCAGCTCCAAGAGCAGGAACAGAGCCAGCACAGTCCAACTCACTGCCCCACCCTCTGGACCACTCCCCAGCTATATTTATACACCTGATCCTTTTGGGGAGGGAAAATCCCAGCTCAGAAGCATAGGTTTGCTGCTGGTAATGGAGGGAAGAATCTGCCAGTTGTCACACAGGGAAATAAAAACACCCCCTGCCAAATATTTTTTTTTCAAAAAGAGCACTGCATATTCAAGAACAGAGGATCATGCTATTAAAATCTCTGCATCCAAAGGCACATTTCCAACCCTCAAATTGCCTGACTCAGCAAGTATTTGTAATATGTAGTATTTGCAATATGACTTCCTAGGGTTTTTTAACCAATAAAAGCCAATAAAGACCTCTTCCCCAAACACTAGAAAGAACCATGGACCCATTGTGGAGCATCAGCTGAGGTGGGGCTCCACAGCTCCCACTTCCTACTTTTCTTCTGTCCTCAAATTCATCTTCCCTCCCACCCCAAACTCAAACCAGAGCCCCAAGCCTGCCCTTCACCCAGCCTCCCCTCCATAAGGAGGTTGCCCCCTGCAGTCGCTGCCCAGCATCACCTCTGCTCACAGTATTTACCCACAGTGACATGTGCAGCAATGCACTTGTACGCACACAGGGATGTGTGTGTGTGTGTGTGTGCCTGTCCCGAGGGACACCCGTGGGTGCTGCTCTCGAACTCACCTGCACTCCCCGTGTAGCCCTGGGCTGGGGAAATGCATCTGCAGGCAGAGCACCAGCCGAAGGCTGGAGCTGGGGCCACCGACAGCTCCAGGAGGAGTCTCACATTTCAGTGTGCTTTATTGCAAGCCTTTAGCACGGATGAGGTGTAAAATAAGTGAATATAAATTGAGTGAGGATAGGAGGCTCACATCCAACGCACAGATCAGCTTCATGCACACAAACCAGGAATATTCATGTATTCTGCAGCCTGGCTGGGGCACAGGGCAACAGCGTACACAAAGGGTCACTGTTATTATTTCTCATTTTTACCTTGGTGGCACTTTGCAGCTCAGCTGGGCACCTTTTGCTCTCCGAGCTGTACATGCAGAGCAAGGAGAGCATCCCTTCTGCCCTGCATCGTGGGACTGCTGCTTGCCTGCCTCCCGCTCTCTGCTGCTTTGAGCCTGTGCTCTGCAAAGGTGAGCTACAAGGTAATTCCTTCTTTGGAGGAGGAATACCAACAGTCTCGCCTGGCAAGAGTTAAAACCCATAAAACCAAGGCTTGTAGTTTTGTTTTCTTTCAATTTATACCCTTCACTTAAAGAGGGGTGGGGGGGGAAGAAACGAGGGGGAGAAAAAAAGAAAGCCAGGTGACATATTCTAAGAGGGAGCACCGAAAACGTGTTAAGCACTTCAAAATTCAATCGGCCTCTGGCAAGACATCTGCCTAATGTTAGCGCTTAAATATCCTTTTCCATTTTACATGCATTCAAGTCTCATTTGAGCGAAATGAAACGGTATTATTAAAGGGAGATTTTGCACAAATGGCCTGAATTTGACATGTCAAGTTCAATGAGGCTGTTACATATGTAACACCGAGAAGGGCTCGGAGGCTGCCGCTCTTGAAACAGCGCCAGTGGCTCAGAAATGAAATTTGCATTCAGAGAGCCTTGCCTCGCTGCATGGAGCTGTGCACGAGGCTCGGTCGGACCCACACGGGGTGGAGGAGCCGTGGGGCAAGCACGAGCAGGGGTCTCCCTATGCTTTGGGAGACTGGACACACCAAGAAGGCAGCAGAGCTAGAAACCCAGGTACCTCATTCCCACTTAAGTCTGCTTTTTCAAGTGAAAGCTTGACCCTGCACCAGGGTTGGATCCTCCTGAGTGATGTTCATCGCTGTTCCAACAACCAGCGTTCAACCCCTGGACACACACAGCCCTTAGGCATGGATGGGTGCTGCCCTGTTGCCACATGGCTCCTCCTGCCTTACTGCATGATGCTCCAGCTGGGCAGACCCTGAGATGTCCCTGTCCTGAGGCCAGGATGGTCACACCAGCACTGCCCATGGGAGGAAAAAGGGCTGCCCCTGTCTCTGGGGGATAGCAAATCCCATTGCCACCAGTTGAGCAAGGGGTTCACTGGAGTGAGTGAGTTGCTCCCGGAGATCTGGAACCACGTGTAACATCATCCAGGTGGTGCCTACAGCTCCCTTGTATCTCAGCCCCAAGAAGCTCCTGTAGTCACCTGGAGAAATTCCTTTTCCTTCCTCTGCCCTCCTCCGAGCTCCCCACTCCAACAACACCTGAAAGTCCAAGTGAGTCCTCAACACCCAGCAGAGGTGATGGCACGGGGCAGCTCCCCCTCCTTGCTTCTCCACCAGCCTCTTGATCTGACCCTACGACATCATCTTGGCTGGTTCACCCCACCACACAACCCTGCGGCCATGGTCCCTCGGGAGAGATCTCAGCACACGAGGAGTCCCGGTGCTGCAGCAGGAGCTGATGCAGCGCCCGCCAAGTCTCCAGCGCTGCAGGCTCAGCAGGCAGGAGGGGGATCTGCCTTCCTAACCCTGAGAACGGTAAATGTATGATTTTGTTGCAAATCATGAAGGTTTATTAAAACCTTAACATCACAAGCCATGATTGGCTGCATCCTCTTTAAATTAAAAAAAAAAAAAGCCCTTGGAAAGCAGCCCCCTGGTTCGCTTCTCCCCATCAGACTGATAAGTAACAGCTGCTCGGCCATTTCGGTAACAAGTCGGTATTGGCAGGGAGCGGCCAGGGCTGCCGGTGCCCGTCACGTTTATAGGCCTACATTTTATTTTTATGTTTATTGGGTTATTTGAGATCATTATTAGTTTCTCTCTTCTCTTGTTGATGTGTTCTTGCTCCTGGCTTCTCCGGGCGGGAAAGGTGGGGGAATGGGAAACAGGGCCACCCGCTACACCAAGCTCCCCGCTGGAGCTGGGCAGTGCATGGGACTCCAACCCTCTCACACCCTGCTGCCTGCTGTTCCTGCCCATTGCTGCTGCCCTCCCACCCTGCTGCTGCTGCTGGCCCTTGCATCGCTCCCCTCCAGGACTGGCAGAGCCCATCCCTGTGCAGAGCTGCTGTATTACAGATTAGCCTCCATTGCCTGAATCCATCGCCTAGATTGAACGTTATCTATCATGCTACGGAGGGAGTCGTTATTTAATAATTAATAAAGACCTCTGATTCTTCTTCGCCGCCTGCGTGGCCGAGTGGAGCAGGCCAGGGAAGTGAGGGCAAGCCAGGGAGAGCTGTCTCCTCTCTAACTGCTGCTGTTATTTAAAGGAATAATGCCATTCTTTTTCATTTGTCAGCTGGCCCACAATGGCCCTTGTCATGCTTTATGATTTAGGGTTTCCTTTCCTTTCCCATTAAACGCCACCTTCCCATCACCGCTTCGCGCCAGCCAGCCTCTGCTCCTGGCTTGCGGTTTCAGTTTCACTCTCATATTGGCCCAACTTCTTTGATGGGCTCCTCTGAGCACTAATTGCTTCTGTTCATTTAAACCTGTTCACTAATTTGCAGTGGCCCTTTATTAAGTTGGATGCGGCCCAAATTACACCATAAATTACGCTTGCAAGGGGACTGGGTGTCGCGGGGGATAAATGGGCTGCCTGTTCCCTGCTCCCCCCCTTCTCTATCTTCCTGTGCAATGCGTGGGGGATGCGGGTCTCAGCTTGAGGCTGCGGGTGTCGAATTTGGGATATCTCAACCCAGATCCATTTGGGGAGGTCTCCCCCTAACTAAAGCTCCCTCCTTGTCCCTCCATGTGCAATGGCTATTGCTGAATCAAAGAAGATCCAAGGCAGAGATGGGATGGATTCTGCATCCTCTGCACTGTGCACAGCCACGTGCACCCCATCGCCCTGGTGTACACACACACACTGACACATATGCTCTCCCTCCTCTCCTACCACCTGGTGACGTAACTTTGCTTCTAGTCAGCAGTTTGACTCCTTTCCTCACCTTTTAATGACCGGAGAATTCATTAATAATTGAAATAAACACGCTCTTTTCCAAGGCTGCCGAGTTTTATTAAGGCAGGGGCAGGGATATGCCAACCCTTGGCTGCAGCCATTTCCTAAATAACTGCCAGCAGTTAAAATGCAATTATTTTTTTTTTTTTAATAGAGGACTTTTCTGTGCTGGGGAAAGCAGAAGAGAGCTGAAGGTAGCTGAGGAGCAGTGTGCACCAATGCTGCAGGGCTGCTCTTTCATGGGATGTCTGCAACGTGAGAGCTGCTCACCAAACACATGTCCCCAGGGAAAGGGATGCCTGTGCCCCCTGGGAGGCATTTCTCCTTGACTTTACCATTGTGGTGAACTCCAGGAAAATGTTTCTGCCTTGCTGTCTAGCACTAGATCTCTGGAACTGGTAGCTGTGGGTACCACCATCTCCTCTGCCACCTGCAGGTGCCCCAGCTGGCTCCCCAGGGATGCTGGTGGTCCCCAAGGAGCTGCTTACCTGATGTTCAGCTGGGTGAGCTTCTCCAGCTCCTGTTCCATGTGCTCCTGCAGCTCCCCAGGGCGAAGGAGGACCTGGCAGATGGGGCAGATCGGAGCCTGGCTGTCAAACAAAGTTGCTTTCTTTTTGCCTGTGGGGAGGAAAAGAAGGGAGAAAGCTTTAGCTCAGATTGGCTGCCATCAGCATCGCCTTTGCTCTGCCCTGGTCCCCATCCTAGCACAGGACTGAAACCAGGAGATTTTCCCATGGTATAGCCCCATTTCTCTCCCCATCCCACACTCCCTGGGGCAGAGATTGGCTCTTCTGCAGTGGGACAGCAACTGGCATGAGAGCATCTTAGCCCTGGCTGTGGGCCCTCCAGTCTTACAAGGAGAGCAGCAACAGCCACATTTCAGGAGTGACCCTGTGCAACCCCAGCTTCCCCAGTTCATGGTGCAGGTGGTGTGATTTGGGGCAAATGGATGACACAGCACTGCTCAGTGTTCCTATTAGCTAATAACAGTTAATTATGAAGAGCTGTCTTCATCCTCCTTGGCATTCCTGAAGTTGAGTGGGTCAGGATGAGCCTTCCCCTGAAGTGCAGAGCAACTCTCCATGGGCACACGATGTTGGGGGGCAGAGGAGAACCCATGGCACTAGGCTGCACATGGCAGGGAGTAGGTCTGGATACTCATCATCCAGGATTTCTCACCCTGTCCTGGGGTTGGGCTGTGGCTCCTTGTGTTGTCCACACCACCAGCAGCTCTGCACCCCAGAGCTGCCAGAGCCCTCGGCCCCCTGGGGCTGTATCATCCCTCAGTGAGATTTAGGGGTGCCTGTATACCCCAATCCCTAGCTGGGCTGAGTCCCTGGGGCAGCTCTGGAAGCAAGGTGCTTCCTCACACCCTCCTTACACCAAATCCTCCCCACCACTCCCCTGCCCAGCCATATCTCCCTGGTTCTCTCCCTGCTCTGAAGCCAATTTATTCCAGCTCAGAAACTTTATTGCCCCCTGTGTAAGGAATATACAGCATCTATTTAACATAAAATAAAACTCTAAAGCAAACAATGAAGTTTCAATAAAAGAGAGAAGCCTGTGGGTCCCCAGGCCCCCTCTCCCAGCTGTACTAGCAGCTCTGCTCATGAGAGGGCGTGCGGAGCCTGGCTCAGATGGCTCTGGCAGGGAGAAACGTGTTTTATAGCCGCCTGTTGTCATCCAACGTGAACCCTCCTGCTGGATTATTTATTTATGTATTAGACATGGATCAAATTGGTTAAATCCGAGTGAGAGGCAGCAATGCACAATAAAGCAGCCGTTGCTGGATACGAGGGGGCTGCGTGAAACGTGGCCTTCCAATCAGGAGCCAAAAGGTGCCATTTTATGGCTCCTAACGATGGCGGAGCCCAGTTAAATGAATCCCCATTAAAGGAATAGACCTTCTCAAAGGATAAAACATTGGTGTGAGTGGCTTTACTGGGTCCCTGCTCCTCCCTGTACAACCTTCCTGGCGCAGGCGTTTAACGAGAGAAAGGGTCTGAAATAAGTTTGAGAGTCACCTCAGCTTATCTTTGCCTTCCAGCAGGACACAATGTATGTGCCTGGTGGAAGCAGGGCTATCCCTGGGACATTACCTGCCCTTTCCTTCAGCATCCCTACAGGAGATGGGAGAAACTGAGGCATGAGGGGCAAGTTGGGGCAGACCAGTGCTATGGTGCATTCCCTACCTCCCCAGCTTCCCTATCCACTAGGAACTCTCCCATTTGCAGAGACAAGTGGAAAACCCCGCTGTGGTCTCTCCTCCAGACCTGGGCTAAACCCAGAGGCTCTGAAGCAGAATTCAGGCGCCTCAGCCCTCATCCCCACCACCCTTCTGGGTGCTGAGGAGGACATAGCACGAAGTCCATGCAACTGGGAACACATTCCTCTCTCCTCCTTCCCTCATGTTTAAATAATGTCCAGAACCCAACCCAAAACCAGACACCCAGCTCCAGCTGACCCTTGCCGGAAAGGTCGGCATTTCAGTAATTCCACCTTCCTCTTGGACCTTTTCCACTTTTGTCTAGTGGGGGCCCAAAATAGCCCAGGAGCGTCCCCGACCACCTGCTATTTATAACCCCAACTTCACAGCAAAACAATGGAGCTGTCTGAGTCTCCCTCCCAAAATAAACAGGCAGCCTTTGAGTGGACGGGAAATCCTGCTGGATCCCTGCTGTGGAGTGTACAGATGGATGGGTAAACAGGCTGCCCTCCGCCCTACCGCGCTGCATCCCCGCCCCCAGCCCAGGCCACCGCTGTGGGGGCTGCGAGCCCCCCTCGCCTGCCATCCACAGCTTCAGCAGGGATGCTCTCAGCAGCAAAGGAGGGTGAAACAGAGGTTGAACATCCCTGTGTCTCTGTTCTCCAGAGAGCCCAGAGGTGTTCATTTGCTGTGGGAGGTGATGGAGTGTCCTGGACCTGGGATTGGCAGCCTCAGGAAGCATAGCTGGGGTCCTTCCTGGGGACCAGCTCTGTACACCAGACTGGTGGCCTTTTTAACCTCCTGCACACCCAAGTCCTTGCTCCCTGCTTTAACTCCAGTACTATTCCATGGGGTGCATGTTCCTAAGCAGGGGCAACTTTGGATTTTTATGCCTGGAGCAACCAGGAGGGATCTCAGGCCATGGGAAGAAGCCTTGCTGTCTTCCATTGCTGGTCCCAATCCCAGTCCAGACCAGCAGGAGAAATGAGCAGCAATGGCCTTTTCCACCAGCTACACCAATGCTACAGTGACGAATTCATGCCAAGGAAGGATGTGACAGCTGTCACCCCTCATCCTTGTGACAGGCGGGGAAGATCCCCCTGCTCTGGTGAGTGCGGGAGGCTGGTGCTTGCACTGAAATGAGGGCTTCCAGAGGGGCAGGAGAACAGGAACCCGGACACGCAGCCAAGTCCCTGACTTACAGATTGCAAAGCAGGAGACAGAAAGAGCCCCGGCTCCTGGCCCAAGGGGCTGACAACCGCGCTTTCACGGGAGCAGGTCTAAGTGTGAGTGACAGGCAGAAGGCAGGGACCATCTTCCGTGCCAGCAGGACACCTACGCAAGCCTCCCCAGGTCTGTGGAACCCACTGCCTGCCTGCAGTGCCACAGAGGCTGCTGTTGGGATGCGTCTCCCCAAATCAGCAGCATCCGCATCCGCGGCGCGCCCCAGAGCCTCGCACACACCCACGCTGTGGTGTCACATGCCGGGCAGTGGTACCCAGCTCCATGGTGTGGGATGCTGGGCTGTGGGGAGAGGGAGAGGATGGGCTTGGCAAGTCCTCAGGTTATGTTTGTGAATGCCTTTGGGAGCAGGGACATCCTGATATCCATGAAAAACACAAAGGATGCCACACCGTGTGTGTGTCTGGACCGTGCTGGGGTGTAGGTGTTACCCCGCTGGATGGAGCAGAGGGCATTGATTTGCACAGGGCCAAACAAAGGGTGCACATCC
Source organism: Neopelma chrysocephalum (assembly GCF_003984885.1). Lineage (NCBI taxonomy): Eukaryota > Metazoa > Chordata > Aves > Passeriformes > Pipridae > Neopelma > Neopelma chrysocephalum. The sequence goes on from NW_020897721.1 coordinate 4,320,748, forward strand.
CTGAGTGGGATGGACCTGCGCCTACTCCCTGCTTGTCCTTCCCTGCCCTGTGCCAAACCCGCTCCTGGGAGACACTGAATGGCTCTTTTCAGGCTTTTGTTTTTTGGCAGCTGTGTTTTTGTTTTCTTTGCCCCTCTCTCTCCCCTTCCCTCTCTGGTTACTCGGTAGGCTCAGCTCCAGTGTTTACCCTCCTCGGCTCTGCCGTGCTTCCCCTGCTGCCGACCCCCCGCTTGCCAGCGCCAGAGAGATGAAAAGGCAGAGCCTTGGTGCTCCTGCTGTTTGCATGGTCTCCTGGGCTCCGCGGAAATGTTTAACTCCAAGTGTTGAAACCGAATATTTCCTGCTCTGAAAGCAGAGGTCTCAGTGTGCAGACGCACCCCTGTGTGGAGGAATTTATCCACAGGCACCTTCGGAGGGCATGAGCAAATGGATCCCAGCCCAGGTGGGGACTGAAACGAACCCTCCTGATCCCACTGGGGATGGAGGGCTGGATCCTGCACACTCAGTTACACTGATACAGATACGACATAATTCCCATGGGTCCTCTGAGAAAGGCCTGATTCACCACAAAGCAGCTGGTAATGGGACCTGGGTTTCAGGCTGGGAGCGGAGCTCAGGTAATGGGGACACAAGCCTGACACTGAATAGGCATGGAGCTGTGAAGTCATCCCTGCTCCTGCCCTGCGCCTGTGCCCTGACAGCTCTGTGAGGCTTATGCAGGGTGGGAGTGGGTCACTTGGAAGGGAGAGCTTTCCCTCACAAGCAGAATGTGAACTGCTGTTTTGGAGAGCATTTAAGTGAGAAAAAAGGGAACCCAGCCCACCAACAGCCATGACAGCACGGGATGCATACGGCCCCTCGCCACTACGCAGCATGGAGGAAACGATGCTCCCAAATCACTCAGTGAGCAAAGTTTACAAGGCATGAGGGCTTTCTCTGCCCAGGAGCTCAGCACATTGCCAAATGAACTAAATAAATTGTCTGTAACTCAATTGTTCATCTGCACTGATGGCTTTATCCAGAGTCAGGTGCCTCCCAAGGAACTGCTGCAACGGGTGGCACAGGGGGTGCCACCCGCTTCTCCCTGTGCTGTCCTTCCCTGGGGCCATCTGAAACTTGCTTCCAGGATGACCAGCTGCTCTCTCCCAACTCCTGATTTCTCCTATCTCAAACTGTTTTCCACTTCTCCGAGTACCAAACCCCCCCTCCTCCGAGATGCCTCCCTTCATCTCATCCTTGTATTTCCTCTCTCTCCCTCTTAAACACTCCATCATTTAAACCCAATCAAAGCCAGTTGATCTGAAACTCTTCTGAATAGAAATGACCCCACGCTGGGGCCCCGCGCGCTGCTTCGGGGGCCGCACTGAAACCAGGTGGGTGGTAATGGAAGTGCTGACACAGGCTCCTTGACAGCATCGCCACTGCCAGCGCCTGTAATAATCCCTCCCGGCTGCCCTGCAACTCGGTTTCCGCGGCGATTATTTTCCATTCGATGATGGGCTTGCTGTTATTTGTGTACTGATAGCAGATATCTCGTGTGACAAGCCTCCTTTCCTTCCAGCTCAAAAAACAATAATTCAAAGAAAGCCCCACATTAGCTTGGAAATAGCAAAACACTCGCTCTTCTCCCGGCGAGCCTGCGCCACGACTGATGAGGCTCGCAGAGCCCTGGCAGTAAGTGGCAGTCAAGGGGGGTTGACAACAGTGGGACATGGAAGGCAGACAAGGTTCATGTGTCAGTGCAGAGCACCCCAGAATAACAGCAGAGGCAAAAAGTGTTTGGTAATCAAGTGAGGGAGCAGGAATAATGCTGCTCATTGCTCTCCCATCTCCCCGTTATTTACCGGTGTGGTGCCAGTGCCATTCCCATGGGGCTACATCCTGTCTGCTGGGCGCTGCCTTGCATCCTGCTGGTTGGTACCAAAAGGTATACGGCCCTCAAAAACCTGCACTTGAGGTCAGGGCACCTCCCACTCCTTCTAGCAGGCCCTTCCCATCCCATAGGCTCTTGCCTGGCTGTGGGATGCAGACCTCAGCTGTGTAGGATGCAGACCTCAACCTGCTGCCCAGGACCAGGCGCCCTGGATCTGACCCTCCTGCATTTGCTCTGCACAGGGCAGTGGAGATCCAGGTGCCAGGGACAGTGATGGGCAGTGAGGTGACTCCAGGTTTGTGTGCTGTGGCTGGTTCAGTGTCTGGCCATAAATGCATCCACAGCACGACTCAACTCTGCAAACAGCCCACAGTGCATCTAGCACATCCAGACTGCCAAGGAATCACCCTGCATCGAGCAGACCTTCCCTGGAGCATGTGCCTTTTGGAAGTCTGTGCAGGCAGGAAGGTTGGCAGAGGTCTGGAAAAATGGCTTTTCAGGTAAGAAAAAGGCTTTCGAGGAATTGCTTCTCCACTCCTGCATGACAGTGCAAGGCTGCCACAGGGCACCAGCAGAAGCTGGACTTGGATTGTGCTAAGCACACCATGGGGCCACTCCTGCAAAAAGAGGCATAGGCATGAGTGACAGCCGGTTTTGTGTATAAAACACAGAGAGACACAGACGGACAGAGGGACCTCTGCAACCCCGTGAACAAATTGGGTCACAGAGAAGAGCTGTTCTCAAACCTGCTGCATCCCCACCAAGGGTCTGATCCCCTGCACTGCTCCCTGCTAAGGTGCCTGCGCTGCCAAGCAGCTTAGAAAATACACCTGCTTCTCCCGAGGGTAAAAGCTACAGAGGGATCTGAGGCAGAAAAGCTTGCTAAAATACTGATTTCCCTCTGAAGGAAAGAGTTGCTCTTGTAGCTGCCTGTCCAGATGAGCTGGATACTGGAGAGGACTGGTGTAAACTGGTGCAGTGCTGCTCCCACGCAGCTAACCCCAGCTGGGGTTGATCCCAAGGGTCACTCAGTAAAAACACGTTTAAACAGCACTCTAAGCTCTTCAGGGGCTGTTGCACATCCCGTTGGGTCCAGCACCACGTCTCACATGGTGAGTTGCAGCCTGGCAGCGAGGAGAGGAACCCCCTGGAGCACCTGACCCCACCGCCCATGATCCGGCCCTGGCTCTCCATCTGCGGAGATCACGGCTGCCCGGTGCGGGGCAGTGCAAGATGGATTGAGCTGGGCAATAATTTAAGAAACTGAGTGAGTCTGTACATCCAATCACTTTACAAATCAGGGGAAAGGGAGAGAGGAGGAAAGGCAGGAGGGGGGGGGGAGAGTGAAAAGGCCGCGCAGGGAAATGCATCACAATTACTGTCTCGGCTCTAATGAGGAGCCTGTCATGAGGCTGTCATCCTGCGGAAAGCCACCTACTCAGAAAGATTCAATAAAAAAGTAGCAGAGAGATAAAAAAGAGATATATTTCAGCCCTTGCTAATATTCTTTTCATTTGTCCCAGCACAAAATAAGATACTGCACTTAACCGGCTCGGTTAAAATGAAAAGGGGGGGGGCGGGAAGGGAGCAGCATTGATCAATACCACTAAAAGCCGGGAGACACGGTGATGGAGTGCAATTTTTTTGTCTGTGCTGAAGCATAGCAGAGGCCCGGGCGGGGTAATTTATGATTCGCACGCATGGCGGCTAACTAGAGGCTGACAAGACAATGAATCCTCGATGAGAGGGACGCAGGCCGCTGGGAGAGCTGGAAAGGGAGAGTGTGACAGGGACCTGGAAGGGAGAGGGAGAGAGGAGGGCTGGGACGGGCTGCAATCCTGTCTCCCCATGGTGCTGCTCAACGTGGCTCCACAGAGCAAAGCAGAAATACTTTCTTGGGCTTCATGAGAACAGAGTAGAGAAACACCAAGAGAAAGCCAAGGCTGCACTGCCTCCATCCCCACTCTCCTCTCTCACAGCTCCCAGCAGGGCAGGCCGCCCACCCAGGCTTCCCCCAAGGAAGCACTCTGGGTCCCAGCTGCAACCCTCACTGGGCTGGAGATGGACCAAACAGGGTCATCAGGGACCAAGGACAGAGAGGGATCCCCCTTCTCTGCTCCAGGTTCTCTAATGGGTGCTAGTATGTGTTTGGGAAACCTCTGGACAATAGAATTGGACCTTCTCGCTGCCACCCATACTCTGCCCTGGCAGTGAAACTGGAGCCTCCTCCAACCCACCACCTCATCTCCAGAAAACACAAGTCCTGGGGAGCAGTTGGGTCTCCACAGCATCAGTGTGCCCCTGGCTTCAGTGAATATGGCATGGCAGAAACACTCCTGAGGGAATCCTACAGCTCTGTCCTTGTACCCTGGGGGATCTCCCGGAGCATGATGTGCCTCCTTCCCCCATATCCTTGAGCTGCCCTCCATTGCAGGGGTCAGTCCTTCCTCAGTGGGACTTGTGAAACGAGGTGCTGGGACCCAGCACGCTTTCCAGCACCCAGGAAGCCAGGCACAAGACCCCAGGGTTCTCTCAATTCCTGTGCCATGTGTGCATCACGGCTCATCAGAGCATGAGGAATGACTCTGCCTCCTCACCATCCCTCCTCCTCCTCGGTCACCCAGAATGCCTGAGGCTGAGCACCCAGGGCTGCAACATTCACCAGCGTGCCTGGCCTCAGGCCCTGTTTGCTGTTAAAAGGGCCCCTTTTTTGCCACTGATTGAGCCAGTCACCCAACCTGGGGTTCCTGCTGACCCGGTGGGAGAGGGCAGGGAGAAGGAGCTGTGTAGCTGCATTGCCAAAGTGTGCTTTGACTATCCATGCTCTGCATCAACTCTTGGGATGGAAAGACCTGGAGCAAAATATGTTCTTTAACTGCCAAAAAATGGTGACAGTGGGAAATAGAGAAGGGGGGAGTTTCACAGAAACGTCCCCGTATCTGGCTGGGAGCCTGTACAAGAGCTGGAGTCCGAGGTCCTGGGCACCTCTGGGGCCTGCATCATGCCTTGATTGCTTCATCTGGACCAGAAACAGGGATGCAGTTGAGACTAGGAGCAACAGTCCTGCACAGGGACTGGGAGAGAGCTGGAGGGGTTTTTCCCTCCCAGGCCCATTCCACCACTGCACATCCCAGCTCCCTGCCAAACCTGCAGGACAATCCTGCACTGGGCAGGTGCTCAGCTCTCTCAGCCCCATCCTCCTGCTCCTCTGGGTCCTTGGCGAAGGATCTGGCTGCATCCTGAGAAACAGGACCAGCCTGGAAATGGGTCTTTGCCTTCCCCACTGGCAGTGAAACAAGAGCTTAGGGACCACCCCACTGCCAGTGGGTCAGGGGTGTGCTGTGGGTCTCCCTCAGCCCAGCGAGGTGCCCCAAGAGGGGCTCCAGCCCCATCCTGGCCCTGCAGAAAACGCCTGCAGGCAGCCATGCTACTCCCATGCCCTTGACTTGGAGGGCAGCCTGTTAAGTTGGTGATATACTGATACGCCTATAATTTGAAGGGGTGATGGGGTAGAGTCTTTCCCTGCCTCCCACCCACTCTCTCCCTCCCACTTTCCAGCTCCTCTCCTCTCCTCCCTCGGGGGTGTGTGGGGCACATATCGAAAACACAGATATTGAACTGTCAAAACTATTTCCTACAAGAAAATAGATTCATCAGCTTGCAGCACACAGGGTCATTGCCACATTTTCCCCTCGCGCCAGCACCTGCACATGCCGGCGCATACCCAATGCCTCTTCGCAGCACCGGCACTTTAGCTTGTAGCTCAGGGCCCTTAAGTGACTTTGAGAAATGGATAATCGATTATAATTCCACGGGCCTCTCTGCAGATTTATCTGGAGAATGTATAAAAGCCAGGGATTGGGAGAAGCGGGTCCTTCTGGCCAACACGTCGATTGCCTGTGCTTTCCGTGCCCAGCTCGGAAAATCGCATCCCGAGCACGACTCTGTTTAATCCATCAGTACACAATCAATGCACTCTGTAATCAACTCTTGATCACTTAATTTTACACATGTTGGCTGAATCCCTTTGTTTAATCACTAGATCAGGCTGCCTTGTTGCACTGCCCCCTCCTTGCTTAACCCTCCCTGACCCTCATCCCCCATTGTCGGCACCACCAAATACAGCCCAGAGCCTTCATTTCACCTTGAGGAAAAGCTCCTGTGAATTTAGAGAGCCATGAGATGGCAAAAAGGGAAACAGAAGGAGTGAAAAAATAATGTTGGAAAGAAAAAAATATTTTCTGCTCTGTGCCTTCCTAAGGCTTGTCCCAGCCTTTTCCATCGACGTAACAGAAACCACTGATGGAATTTAAAAAGGGGGCTGGATATTGGGATACGTGCACTGAAGGGAACACTGCAACAACCCAGGGAGAATGGACACACTGGGATGTCACTGGGCAGATGCACCGGCACACAACGGGCACTCATCACACGGCTGCATCTATCCCCTCAGCATCCTCCCCACCCCCTTATTATTTTGACTGTTTTAGCAGCTGATGCCATTATGAGCAACGGTTCTTGATCTTTCCCTCCCAGAGGCATCCTCAGGAGCTTCGCTCCCATCTCACCAGGGTTCATCTCCCTTTTTGTGGCAAGAGCACGACCCTTGGGTTGCGAATGTATGTAAACGCAGCTATTTGGCATTTTTAGCATGATTTGTGTCACTAGCCTGGTGCCACCTCACCCTTCGCATGCGTTCTGCTGCCGTGCCAGGGTCAGTGTCCGGGGGATGCTCGTAGGTGGAGATGTCTGTTTGCCCGACATTGAAATGCGCTGGGATTTTGCATGGGTGTGCCTCATCCTGCTGTCGAATAACCATTCACAAGAAGATTTTGTTGCACTTCAATTGCATGATGAGAACCTGAAGGCTCAGAAACAGGGGGGACCACACACTTGCAATCCAAACGTGGACCGTTTTGACCAGTCACGTGGGTGACACAGCATGTTTGTCCCACCCCAGCAGCACAGCGGTCATTCTTAAACCAGTTAAATCTTGCTATTTAAAGAGGCCTTGATGCCGCCTCTGATTTGGCACGTGGGGTAACTGCTGCTCATTCTTGCAGGAATAAATGATGGGATATGCTTGAACAAGAGGGATCTGGAAGCGCAATTGCCAGGGGAGCGTGCAAATGTTAGCTTTGCACAGGAAACTCGCACAAAACTGCGTGTTGACACCAAGAGGCCAGTTGTAGGACAAAGCAGGCACGGATGTTTAAAGAGAATTCCAGTTGCTATCCTATAGCAAATAGTCTTCAAAGAGCCCCTGGAGCTCTTGGCTTCTCAGCATGGAAAGAGGAGCTTGTACAAGATGAAACGCAAATAAATAGTTTACCATAGAAAAGATATCCAAGGCAAAGAGTGAGATGCAAGTTTTAGATCTCACATTAGCCAGCTGGGGTTTTATTGGTCCCCAAGTAAAAGCTGTAAATAAAATACAAACCTAACCTGCATATTGTCAAGCTACGTTTAAAAAAACTCCACGACTTAATTGCACTCAAGAGCACTGAGGGGCAAAGCGGTGCACGGTGCATCACAAGGCAGCCTGCAGAGCTGTTAGTAAAGTGTAAATCCAAGAGCTGAACAAGTGGAGCCTTTTACCTTGGGATCTGCCAACAGGCAGACTACTCTGCCTTTGCTAATGTAGCTCATTCCTGCCCCAGAAACTCTTGGTAAGGGGTTTGCAAGGAGAGGGAGCACAGAATGCTCTCTCCTCCGCTCACACTGAAATTGGTGTCAGGGAAGAAGGATGGGTGGTAAGTGGGATGCTAAGACCCCATCTCCTTGTTTCCAGGCTCCTGCCTGGCTGTAGGGAGCAAAGGTAATGCTGCACTTTAGGAAGGCACAGGCCAGGTGACAGGGACAACAGTTCCAACTGGAGTAAGGCAGCAGGAAATGGGTGAGCAACCAGAGCATCTGCCCCTCCTTGTCCTGACTGCTGAGGGCTCCTAGGGATTCCTGTGCCAGCCTCTGCAGTGCTCCTGGAGAGCTCTAGAGCAAGGACAGGTCTTCCCTCCACATCAGGCTCTCAATTCTCCTATTCAAAGCTTAGCTGCTCTTTTCATCCACTTTTTCTTTCCACTGTATTTGTTCTTTAAACTTAATACAATGTTGACAACACCAAAACTAGCCCATGTGGCTCACCTTAAGGAACTGTTCTTCCCAGCAGATCCACACTTGGGATCTGATCTGGGCTTCACCTGACCAGAGTCTGTAGGGCTTTTTCCCCAGGGTCCGCACTTGTTCAAGGCAGTCTGACTTCCATGGGAACAGACAAAACCAGACCAGGTCACTCTGTCCCCAGAGTCCCTGGCAGACCCTTTGATCCCCTGGCCAGGGACTACTCTTCTTCCTCATCTCCTGGCACAACACACACTGTTTGGGTTGGGGTCTTGCTGTGCAGGGTCAGGGCAGGATGAGGCCTCACACACATGTCAAGGGGACCAGGCAGCATCTCTCGCACTAGCACTGCTGGGGAGAGGGTTGCACCAGCCAAGCTGCCCTCACACCCCATGGAGCAGACCCTTCCATGGCCAGACAAACCTCACACAGATTTATTTGCTCCCTCCAGACCACTCTCACATGCACACCGCAAGCAATCAGGGATGATGTCCTGCCCCAGGAGCCCAAGTGGAGCATTCAGGATGGGAACTCAGGCAGAGATGGGATGTGCCTGAGCTGGAAGAAGGTATCGTCAGAACTGGGGATGGATTTATAAATCCTGGCCCAGCAGCAGTGAACCCTCTAGGGAGAGCAGGAAAGACCTTGCTGCAAGCCAGTTTGGAGGAGATGGAGCACAGGGATGGAGGAGAGCCTCCTCCACCCTCACCCACATGCCGACACAGGCAATAACAGTGTCACATCCCTTCCACTGTTTTCAGGTGGAGGGAGGGAAAGGAGGAAAAAAAACCCCAAAACAACCTGCCAAGGACTAATTAATATTTAATTTACTGCAAAATGTACTTATTATTCTCAAGTAATTGGCCGACTGCACAGCTGTGACCACTAATGAACAGAGGGGGGACAAAACACAGGGACAGGAGGTGGGTGGGGGGAGCACAGGGGTGGTGGTGTCTTTGATCAGATCCTGCTGCCTGCCTTTAATGTGCATAATAAGAAAACTTAAACAGCTTTGATTTCTTTTTTTAAGATCTAAAAATGGCCGTGATGCCACTAATGGATTGCGTTTAGCTTATTACGCTGTAATCGCCCTATTATCACTGCAACTTTAACAAGGGGGAAAAAAAGGACTTTGGAAGATGGCATTTGCAAATAGGTTGCTGAATAACACTGCTACTAAACACAGAGAACACAGGCGAGTCCTGCTTATTGTGATTCCTTGCATAGATTCCCAATACCTGAGGCACTCAGCATCCCTGTCTCTATTGCTGCTTTTTGCTCCATGATTGAGCTATTGGCTCATTTAACTCTAAGGATGGGAAATATTTTTTTACTTGCTAATAGAAATGTGGCTCAGTTGTGGCCCAGCGTAGATTTTTAGATCAGTTTTGCTTGATGGCTTATTCTGTGGAGAGAGTTAATTTCACCCCAGTGCAGAGTACTTAAGTGGGATTTAAGTGGCACGGGAGTATTTCACTGACCCCTTAGCACAAGGTGAAATCTGCCCTGAGAGCCTTCCCTCCCAGGAGAGAGATGCTCAGCACAAGGCATGGATGCATCCTGATGCTTTGGTCTCTTAATCTGCTGCTGGGATCTGGTGTTTCACAGGAACTCCTGACCTTCACAGGCACAGCTTCTGGGCACAGTAACACCCTCATCCCTATGCCCTGGGGTGCCTCGGCTGATACACAAGGAAATGCACCTTTTTTATGTTGAGGGGATGTGGAGGAGCATGGGAAATGGATTGAAAGTCCTGGTTTCTTGCTCTTTCTGAGTCCTGAGCCCAGACTCTTGCTGTTCTCTCCCATGATGGCCAGCTGCTGTAACCATCCCTTTTTTCCCAGGAGACCAAGAAGACCGGGGCTACCTTCTTCCCCTTGCCCTGAGCCTCACCCCTCCTCTCCTCCACTGCATCCCCCACTCCAGTTAAAGGCCTGGCGGTGGGTCCGAAGGCTCCTTCAACTTTATGACAGCACCGAGACCTTGGGCCAAGTTCCCATCCCGCTTCCATGGGTGTAAATCCAAAGCAACATCACGGACTTTGACAGCACAAAAGCCAGATCAGCACTTGGCACCTCCGCTCCTCTCTGCATCCAAGTCTGTGGAGCGGCGGGCCGGGAGACATGCCGTCACAGCCGCCTGCTGCTCCCGCCCCGTGGCTGGCTCTTCCCTCCAGCTAAAGCAAACAGCTCATCAGACACCGTCCCGGGGAGGCTGAGCTGTGGCAGGTGGCCATGGCGCACGGCGGCGGGGGGACCGACCCGGCTGGGGAGAGGCGAGAGTCCTCGGAGTGAAGAGGAGACGGAGCACACGCACCCTGCGAAGCCATCGGGCGGCTGGAAGGAGTTCAAGGAAGGGCAGTGGGAAGGATCAGGGGGTTGGCAGAGCTACACCTGCAGCCTGGTGGCGTGAGGAGTGATGGTTCCGACCTGCCGTGGGCCCCACGTGGGTCTCTGTGCAGGGACCTCACGCTGAGATGCAGACTGACACCTCTCCGTGCCTGGTGCTGGTGGCTTTCCTACTCGGCAGGGACAGAGGCAGGGCAGGCTGCTGCATGCAGGTTTCAGGGGGAGGTGGACTTGCCTTGTGTTGACTAACATAGGTAGATGCATAGAGTCTGAGCCAGGAATATCAGTGCTGCACTAGCCCCATCCCTGCTCCATGAGCCTTGTGCTTTTGAGGGCACTGGGCTGCAGACAGAGGTAACCCCTCTCTTCCCAAACACCCCATCCCCATCTCTGCCTGAAGCCAAGTAGCTTTCTGTGTCTTTCTCTCAGGCTCCCCCAGTCCTTCCCTCTCCCTTCTGCAGTGCTTGAAAATCCTCCCCCCCAAACCACATTTCTGCCTTGCTCCCAACTGGCAGCTCTTGCAAAAGAAAAACCGCCACCAGACGTTCAAGGGGAAAAGCCATTTTGGTTGGGCTCTTGGCAGGCTGAGGTGGTGTTGGCCTCGACCTGTTTGATTTTCCTAGCTAGATGCTGCCTCTCCAGCATGAGGAAGGAGCTGGCTGTCAAGCCCTAGAGTTTTATTTTGGATTTTATTAGACCTGATCAGAGAGGCGCTGTTTTTTTGGTTGTACCTCAAGGCAGCACTCAGACGCCCCTCAGCATCTGCCAAAATGATAATTAACAAATATTTGATTAGTGCTTTGTGTGTAGGGAGGCTGATGCTTCGTAACCAAGAATGGCCACTGGGAAGTGGGTCAGCACTACCCCTATTTCCCAAAAAACGGCTGTAAAGAGGGGAGTATGGTCTTGTGGCCATGACATGACACAGGGGCTCAGGACCAGAGATCATCTATTTAATCTCATTAATTTCCCCATGCTTTAAGCTCTCATTTCTAGAAATGAGATCAAAATTCCATGTATGTCCAACATTTTAGTTCCTTTCTGTGTTCAGTCTTCAAGCTCAGTGGGACAGGGACTGTGCATAATGCTCTGCTGTTATAGGGACCCCATCTAAGCACAGCCTCGAGAAAAACATAAATAACATTATGAATAATATAAACCAATAAAATGCTATAAATAATGAAAATAATATAAATAATAAAAAAGTCAGTCTCTGGTTCCCAGTCCTCTTCTTGCCTGGCCCAATTTTTGTCTTCCTGCTTGCTCCTCCCAGCAGGGCCAGAGATGATGCTCAGAAGCAGATTCCAGGTCAACCACCCCCCTCAAATATCCCCAGTATCAGCATTACAGCTTGGACACAGACACAGAAATCCAGCACAGGCAAAAGAAAATCAACAAAACACCCCAGGGAATTTAAAAATCTGACCAGATAGGCACTATTGATGGAGAAATATAAATGCTGCTATTTTGGTGGCGGCTTCACAAGCCCTAAACCTGAGCTACAAAGTGGATTGTTGGATTCGATTTGTCAGACTGGGAGGCTGGCAAGTTTGGGCAGCTTCAAAGACCGTGTTTTATGGAACCTTTCAGGAACCCTCAATAAAAAATGTATTAGATTAGTAATTTGAGTCCCAAATGACCAATTTGAAACGATTGCTTTCTTATGATTTTTCTGAAAGTGCCTGTTTCGTGAGAAATTGCTTGAAAAATCAGACAGAGTTTTTAGAGACAACTGTAACAGCACACACGAGGGCTGGGCACGATGGGTTAGGAGAACATTCATTTAATTGAGAAAGGGAAAAAAATCCTTTGTAATGCTTCGTCCGTCTCTCCTCGGCTTCTGCATTACCATAATAAGGCCTAATTCTCCAATAATTCTCCAGAAGGGAAAGCGCCTTCTTCACCCCTGTATTCAGGTAGGAAGAAGGGTGGTGGGAAAGGGAGACGCAGCTTGCCAAGGTCACACATCCTGAGCAGAGCTGGGACGGGAGCCCCATGCTGGGTCCCCAGCAGGTCCCAGTTGAGGCAGTTGTGGCTCCCTCCCAGCAAACTGGTTTTATCCCTCCCTGCTCGAGCTCAGAGCTGTTGCTGCGGGACGTCTGCAGGAGCGCTGGAGGGGCAAGGGGCAGACGGGCTCTCGGCGGAGGTTTATACTTCACCTTATGGAGATGTATAGAATACACAGTTCACACAAAACCGTGAGCTATGTCTTATTATTTTTATTGCTAAAAATGCTAATGAAAATTGCCATTTGAGATACACCAGAAATTAAGTGTACTGCCACCTCCTCAGGTCTCTTTAAATCTAAATTTTCCTACCACTCCGCTACCCTGCGGTTATCTTTGTCTTTGCTCTCTGGTCTCCATGCTTTAAAGACCAGGATCACAGCACATACTCAAGCTTTCCTCCCTGACCGCAGGGCTCAAAGTGTGCATTTTCCATTTTATTTAAAGGGAAACTGAGATTCTTGTATCACCACTTGATTGCAGGGGCTGAAACTTTAAGGAGCAAAAAAAAAAAAATCCTGAGAGTCTTATGATCAACTTGCGAAAATTGGCAGCCCTGAGAATGAATCACCCTGGGACGCTGCTACCCGAAAAGTATTACAGTATACAGCCTAATTAGGCTTATTAGCAGGGCTGGGCTGATTAGGAATGATGCAGGATTTGGAGGAGAAACTAGAAAAGGACGAACTTACCTTCCATCCTCTTCTCTTTATCCTGTTCAGTAAAACCTGCCTTCATACTTCCTACACTCTTTCTTCTGTTCCCCTCACGTCCCACTATATAATGACACCTATTTCCTTCAGTTTCCCACTCCTGTTTTGAAAGGAGACCTCACTTCTTTTCATAGAAAATACAGGGAAAAAAAAAATAGGAGAGTTGCTGGGCCCTTGGTGTCAGCACCTCCAACCTGTGTGTGTGCAAACTGCACCCCTTCTGCCTTATCCTCTGCTTTCCATGCTGGGAACTCCCCAGGGCAGCAGCATCTCCCCGGGAGTCTGGTCCAGCATCCCTCACGCATAAGTGGGGGATGGCAGATCCTGTCAGAGTGATCAGCTCCAAATGGGGCATCTGGACATGTCTCCATCCCAAAGTAAATTACCACGGGTCCCAGTAATAGCAAACAGCTTTGCAAATGCATAGAAACAGTGTATGTTTTGCTCAGAAGTTAACCCCCAGGCAGGAGGATTGGGGGCGTTTTAGGGCACCTCCAGGGGTGGAGTGATAGAACAAACCCCCAGTATTTGTGTTGCTCAACTTATCAACTTTACCACTAGTGAAACTGCAAAAATCTCCCACAGATCACTGAAATATTTTTACTCTTATTCTCCTTAATTGCTCCTGTTGAAGCAATATTTTTAAACAGGCCATTTTTAAGACAGGAGAATACGAAGCCAGTAGGTTTTGTGTAAATGGCAATTTGCAAAACTGCAAAGGTGACATTTTTGACATGAACATTTAACAAAAAATTAATATTTTGTCTCTTTAATAAATGGATATCTGTGAGAGAGAATCCATTATAAAAAGGGAGCTAACACAAGGTTCTTGAAGCCATTTCCATCAATTGCTATAAGATTTATATGTAAATATGTTAATGGTACTATTAATAATTTAATGGGGGCATGGCAAGCTGTGTTTACATAATAAATATGATTAAGTGTTTCCCTCGAATGAAGTTGCTGAACTGTCACGCTACCCCAGGTTATTATCAACATGGTTTTAAAATGTTAATCAGGCAATCAGAAGGAAATAGTTCCCCATCCCTGCCGGACCATCCAAGTTGTTCTAAACACAAACCGTCACTGCATCAGATGGTCCCAAAAACCTCCCACCATTGCTGCAGTGTTACTGGCAAAGGCGTGGACATTTGCTAAAATGCATGGTTGATATTTTATCTGATTTTACTTTTTACAGGGGTGGAGTACCAACATCCACTCGAATGGAATCACTTCAGATTTACTTGAGTGTAATTGAGAAGAAAATCTCGTCTGAGATAATTAAGTCGCTGAATATGCTTATCGCTCCTTAAATCCACTGTGCACGGAGCAGGGAGAATTACACAGTCTTTGGGCGGTGGGAACAAAGCAATTTCTGGGATGAGAAACTTCTGCAAACTCCAGCAGACTCCTTCATCCTTGCTGGACTTTATCCACCTGGAGTTGCAGGATCCGTCCTTGTTCGAGCATCACTGTGTCTCTAAATCCTTGCTGGAGTTTTTTGACAGCTGAGGCACAGCTCTCTGGAATTGCACACCACACAGGGGTTGTGGCTGCAGTCCCAGGCTAAGCTGCTGTGAAGCCACCCTGGCTTGCCAGCCGAGCCTGGCCTGCCAGCTTCCAGCAAAAGCCTTTAGTGCGAGCAGGCAAGGGACAGAAAGGGTTAATTTAACTGCAGTGCAAGGCCAATCATGCTGAGGTGTCAAACTATAATTTTATATTAGGGCTTGTAATAGTTACTAGAGTTTTACTACAATAACTACATGTCCAAGCAGAGTTTAATGAGAAAATCTATAGTTTTGCTATGGTATTTTCTCTTAGTTTGCATAATTCCCTGAATGCAACCCAGTAAAGCTTTTGACCCAAGATAATAAAAAGGTGATAAAAATGGGCTGTAAAACCTAGCATATACATACATATATATATATATTAAACAGCCACTACAAAATTATGAGTAATTTCCACAAGATAAGATGAAACAAAACCCCTCTTCAGATGCAACTAAATCAGGGGAGAACAAAACTAAATTAAAGTGATAAATGTGGACCATAATCAACCCCAGAATTGTGGGTCATGGACCTGATCCTTCCTGAGCTCAGCCTGGGGGCTTTAGGGACAGTAACTGCCCTGAGGAAGGCTGAGAGCTGGGTGTATCAGGTGTGCAGGCGTGGGTTGGTGCTGCACATCCTGGAATGGGGATGATGACTTTCCTGAGGATGGGAGCAGCCCCCAGCAGGACTGCTAATTCTCAGAGTTTAATTTATACTCTATGAATTAGAAACAGGAACAGTCTGAAGCGCTGTACTGATAGCTGGAGAAACTGAGAGATAGACAAGACAGCATGGTAGGCTTTTCTCCCAAGGACATGCAAAAAAGAGGGCAATTAATGGACAGTCTGTTTGGATACTCAAATCATTCCACACTGCTCCAGGTTTCATTTAAGGCAGACTACACCTGTTTCATGCAGGTTGCTTCCTCAGTATTCCTGTGTTCCTGTCACCTTGGTTATTCCCTACACACATCAGGTACAGATTTACTTGGTGGCAGTGAGCTGTCACGAACTCCCCCTCCAAACACCATAATTTGCCTGGATGCTAGTGGGAAACACAGTACCTGGCCCAACGAGGTCTGGGTACCATTTATTTACACAAAGATTTTACCAAGGAAGACGCAGGTCTGGGACACAGGTCTCCAAGTTCCTGGTTCCCCATTTTGACCTTGGTTGAACCTCTCCTCCCGTGGGGGTGTGATAATAGAGCCAGAGCCTGGCCAAGTGTGAGTTGGTGAAGGAGGGAGAAGGCTCCTTAGCTGAAAGGCACACAAGAAGGACACATTAAATCATCACACACTCTCTCCGCATTTCCTCCTCCACCCTGCGGCTGGTTACGAGGAGGTTTGGATTGTAAATACAGCAGTAACTTTCTCCATAAAAGTCAGCCTCTTCTCTCTGCCAGAGCCATCAAGGGATGGCACAACCCAGTGCTTGGGATCTAATAATAACAATATCTTTCATTGCTACAGCATCTCCCGCCCCAAAGGCTGCTGAAGGGCTTCACAGGCATGATCCACACATTTGGATCTCATCCTGAAACGCACCCACCTCCAGGGACAGGCAAAAAAAGTTATTTTCAGGAGGAATTCAGGGAAGGCAAAGCAGAGTGAGCTGCACGGCCACCCATTTAGGACATGGTGGAGAACATGAAATATGCCTTGGAAATTGTTATGTGCAAAGGTAGTTTTGCTTGGGATCCTGCATCACCCTGAAGATGGGACATCTCACACACCTGTACCTTGAAGCACCTGCCTCGCACACAGAGAATGGCTGGAAGCTTCCCCTTCCACCTCTCTTCCCTACCCAGAGGGTCCTGGTGTTGGGGGGAGATGCCTGGAATGGGCTGCCACCTTGGGAAGAGTAGCGGGAGGGAAGTACAGGGCGGGTTGGACATGCCAAGCGCCACCTGCCCTGACCGGTGGCCCCTGAGGTTCATCTCCATTGGGTCCATCTCTCTGGCAAGCTCCTGGCTGTCACCCCGCCAGCTCCGGGCTGTCCCTCTCCCGTTCCCCCATCAATCACCCACAACGGGGATGATGTGTTAATGTTTTTCCTATAGACAGACACATTATGTTTCCACACTGCCTCTGCACATGCCGTGTTTACGCCCCTTCTCCCTCCAGGGAGTAAATCAAGCAAATTGATGCGAGCCATGATTAATTGTGTATCTCGGACCAATCTTTTACCGAGTCCCTCACACGGGCAGGTTGTTTTCCCCCCCCTCCCTCCCCGACGAACAGGGGAGAGGAGACGGCGCTCCGCTCGCTCCCTCTCGCGCAGTTTGACGGATAGAGCCTGCCCGGGACGCGGTGAGATAAATTTGAAAGGCCTGCGCCGGGCTGTCAGCGGTAAAGATGATGAATGTGGGAGGTGAGGCGGGAGGGACCCGCCGAGCTCGGCGTAATGGATAGGGCTCTTCGGGAATGGATGCTCGCCCGGCGATTCTGCGTTAATCTCCGGGCTCCGCCGAGGTGCCGCCGACTGATAACAAGGAAATAGGAATGACAACAATTTTTAGCCGAGAGATTCTTCACAAAAATGCCAACCTGCTGGAGGTCTGACAGGCCCTGATTGAATGGGAGCGGGGAGGGGGGAGCCTGCAAGCACCTCTTGACTAACATGCAAAAGATGGATCATTTCATTCTCCCGCCTGACCATCTACATTTATTATCATTTCCCTTAATTCTGCCTCGCTTAGATACCTGTCAGCACCGTTTCTCTTCTGAGGGTCAGCTGATGGGATCTGAGAGGGGCCAAAGCCCTGGTCCCACCTCCTGCATGGGAAGCAGAGGCATCATGGACACGGTTGCCCTGCCCTCAGCTTGCCTGGACAGATAGACAGGCAGATACCCAGGACAGGTTTTGCTCCCTAAGGTGGGCTCACAGCACTGCCCTACTGCTGCCCACACAACCAGCCAGCATCTACATTCCCATGTTTTCCCTGCCTGGGGCCAGGAGCTATAGTGGGATCTCCAATCCCTGCTCTCTCCAATTCTGACAGCAGAGCGTTTTCTGTCTCCTCTGGCCAAGGCTTTCCAAGTCACATCACAGTGATCACAAGGTTGGTCTCATACGCCAGGAGCCCTTCACTGGGGCTCAGGCTTTGCTCACCCACCCCAGGCACCACGGGCTGTCCCTATCTGGAAAAGCCCCAGATGCCCCTCATGCCGTGTTTAAGCTGACAGCTTTGCCCAGGCTCAGTAAAATGCCTCTCTGCATCCCACTGTGCTCAAGCAGCAGGAACCAGAGACAGAAGAAGCACAGTGGGGTCTCTCCTGGGCTGACCACAGTGGAATAGAATGTTGGTGCTGCTGCAGAGGCTTCAAGCCTTAGAGGGGCTCTTTGCTGCTGGCAGCAAGCATTCCACCACATTGTTAAAGCTTTCTGCCAGAGTCTGTTATGGCCACAGATGCTGCCTGACCCACCAGTCATCATCTGGGTCCCCAGCCACCCTGGGGAACCCCTCACAGGGTGCTTGCTCAGATGAAACTCCTGCAAAGGGTCTTCTGACCACTGAGAAGTGCTGAGGTCCCAGAACCTGGAGGTGATAGCGCAAGCTGTGGCACTAACTGGAGCGGGCACAGCCCTAGGAAAGCCAGGTGGGACAGGCACAGGATAAAGGGCACTGAAAGGCAGCAGCACAGCTAATATGTACCAGGTCTGCCTTGCAGAGGGCTGTGAGGGAGGGAACCCTTCCTGGCACAACATGCAGCACCCTGAGGTCTATCTCCCAGGTGCCTGAGCTGTCCCCACTGAGCACCTGAGCACTTGCAGCAGTACCTTGGCACTTCCAGGGTAGTTCACAGCTGCATCACGTTGATTAGGTGGAGAAATCACCATGTTCACCAGAAAACATCTGGCCACACCGGTCTGGGCAGCTGCAACACAAATTCCTTCCTTGGGAATTGGTGGGATGTGGACACCAGATTGTCCTCAAATCTTGTCCTTTCTCGAGTGCTCCCGGGTTGACCTGCACCCTCTTCCTGTCTCTGCAGCCTCCTCTTCCCCTCCTTCTCTCTCTCTCCCTCTGTAGATAGCGCCAGTTCCTTAATGACCCTGATCATACAACTATTTTCTGGCCACACATAAACGCTTTCATTCCCCCCCCTCCTCACCCCTGACTGCCATCACCGTATTAAAAAGCAACCCGCTGCTGGGAATACATTAGTGACTTGCAGCAGATCCTTCTTTGCAAGGATAATTACAAAAAATAGAGGGACAATAACTATTAATATTTTATTGCAGTATTTAATGAGCTAAAGCAAATCATCTTGCACTTCACTGGAACGACATGCTTTGTCATTCTTACGTTCCCTCCATCATTTTCTCCGACTCCCCATCTGAGAAGCCCTCCCTACTTTCAACTCCTGCTCATTCAGTGCAATTTATATTTCCTCTAAGCTGCTTTTCTCCAACTTGAAAAAGGACCTGGCTACTTTCTGGGGCTGGTGAGCTCTCCCTGCCAGCGGCTCAGCCTCCAGACCTATCCCCGTGTACCGAATGAGTCCGGGGAAAGAGCAAAACCTTTTATCTTCGCGGAGTAAAGCTGCCCTTTCATCTCAGGTGTTTATTGTCTCCATTTCACATGCAAGGAAACGGCTTCCAGAGGTTAAAGGAGTTTTAAAGGCACTTTGGGACTCTGCTGGGACTTGTGTCCTTGCTTTTGACAGCCCTGCATGGTGCAGGTCACCCACAGCTCCAGAGGGAGTGGGCAGCTGAGCAGGGGACAGAGACTCGCCCCGCTGCCAGCCCCGTGCCCCGGCCACGTCCGAGGGCAGCAGCCCCGCTGTGCACACTCAAAGATGGGGCCGGCAGGGTCTCGCTCGCTCTCGGGACAGCGAGTGGGGCCACTGCCATCCACGGGCAGCGCCAGTTCCTGTTCAGTCTGCACAGACCTGCAGAGAGACGGCAGTGGAGCCCTGACCCCAGAGCACAGGGCAGGCTGCTCCCACCCCACAAACCCGCTGTGTGCTAATCCCTGCCCAGCTGGCAGCTAGTTGAGGATGCTGGGGATGTGTTTTGGAAGGCTGGGTGAGGGTAATCCCCCAGCACAGCTCCGATTTGGGTAACCCTGGGAGCAGAGGATTTCAGGAGTGCTTTGTAGGGGAGGACCCAGGCTGCCAGGGTGGCCCTGGGCATCTACACCTCTGCAAACCAGAAACATCCCAGCATCCCCCTCCACTGGGCACAGACCCATGACATGCACCCACTGGTGCATGACACCAATATGTCAATGTCTGCTTTTCTATTTCCCTAAATTTCTTTATTCCTGTTTTTCAATCCATTCGGGTAGGGGAAAAAATGCCACACAAATAGTTCTATAGGGTCCTATATATTAGTTCCATATAATACAATAATTCTGTATTTTATGTATTTTATGTATTTTATGTATTTTATGTATTTTATATATATGTATATAGTTCTAATATAGAACTCCAATAAAGAGTTTTCCTCTCTCTCTCTGAGCCTATATAACAGTTCTATAGGCTCCTATATATAAGTCCCAGTGGTCTGCATCCAAGGAAGCTGTGCCCCAATCATTTAAACTCTTCCTAGTGCTCAAACCTTTCTTTCTGATGCAAGTCCATTACTTTTGAAACCCACACCACTCCTCTGAGCTACCCTGGTCTTCCAGGCAGTGTCCACTTGTGTCCCAGCCACCTCCTTATCCCTCCCCTCTGTGGGTAATGCAAGTTTGCAGGGGCAGAGCCCAAAAATACAGAGCACAGTGCCTTCTCCAGGGTGGCAATAACCCTGGAAAGACCATTAGCACAAAGCTCTGCCATCTTCTCAGTGTCATTTCATCCTGCCAGCCGTGCTGGCCACACACTCAGCAGCGGGTTTAACCCACTGCAACGAGATGCTCGAGGGAAAGGCGCTATTCCTGTGGAGGAGCACAAAGCCAAATCATTGGACATTCGTATATTTGTGTCCTCCAATAGATAATATTACCATGTGTATAACACCTTGTCACACACAAGCCAAAGTCAATCAGTCTTCAAGAACACAAGCAGCCCTTAAAAGAGTGTCCAACCCAAGCAGATCTGAAACAAGACGGTTTCATTTTAGAACGGCTCGGCAAGGTAAAATAAAAGTTGGAGTTGTTACTGGCACAAGAACCTTTACCCACGAAAGAGTGAGTAACAGAATATCTTTCCCTGAAAAATACTAAAAATATTTTACGGTTACACACACGTGTGTGTACATAAGCATATATGTAAAGCTCCCTCAAACCACTCAGGATGTGAGTGATACAAAGGGTACAGAAGGGATACAAGATAGGAAGGATACAGAAGGAATACAAAGGGAGACAGAGCTGAGCAGCATCCCTGTCCAAGAGGAGCAAAACATGGGAAGCAGAGGCAACGCTGGCAAAGCTAAGGAAGGGGTGTTTTTTGAGTATTTCACTGGCTAAAAATCCAAGACCGAGTGCTCAGTGGGGATCACTTTGACACTGATTTCTATCAGCTGAACCAAGGATTTCAAGATGATGGGACCGTACTGACACGTGCTTCGGCTGGTCATTGCAGTCTATAGGCAGTGAAATAGCAAGAGGATTCAAAATTCCTTCCCCTACCCTCCCTCACAGATGGCTGGGCTAACGGGACAGGGAACACGGGGAGCAGTTTCCTTGTCCTCCACAAATAAATAATCATCCCCCAGCCTCCGCGAGTGGAGCGGAGATTTAATGTGCTGACAGCTTGCATTTTTTACCTTTAGTCAATACAAGAAAGGCCCCAAGACTATGATTCCCAACATCTGGATTCCATCAATATGTGATCTGTCATGATGTATCGGCATCCCTCCCTCTCTCCAGATTGAGCAATGCGGCTGGTTTTATTAATACGTCAAATACATTATCCGTGTAATACACTTGTCTGCCTCTGCCCTCCCGCTGCTCCCGCACAGCAGATTTGAATGTATGATGAATCAGTTTGCATTACACGTCTGTACGTCATAATTTGTCAGGATTAATAGAACTGTGTGCGTGGGGTGGGGGAGCGGGAGGGAGCGCGTCATGTGTGTTTAGTGCAGAGATGTCTGTATCACTTATTTATCTCTGCTCAGGCCGCTGGGTTCCCGGAAAACAGCGAGCACAGCACATCTGGGAATCGCTGAGCAACCCGGAGTGCTCTCGCAGGCGCAGTTCTGCCTGCTGGCTGCTCCAGTTGTAGGGTTGTGGGAAGAGGGGTGATGAGGGTATTTTGGGTGCCTCTGACACAGTGGGGTTTCCACAACCTCTTGCACAGGGTTGAGTCCCTGCACGATGTCAGGCACCAACAGCAGAGACACAAGGAAGGTGACAGAAGGGCTCTCAGTCTTCCTCCTGGCTCTGCTGGAGCCTTGTTACATGACTCTGAAGCACAACTCCTTGCCTCAGTTTCCCTGTGTGTGGCATCTACCTCTGCCCTCAGCAGCAATTCCCTGCAGAACTTGCAGAAAGTAATTTATTTTCACTTTGCAAATGATTTTTGGTCTCAGCTGCTTATGGCAAAGAGCTGTGAGCCATGTGCAGCTGATGAGCATGGCCAGAGCCAGAGGCAGCTGGTGCAAGCTACGCTCTCCCTAAGACCCAGTGAAAGCCCCAAAAATGGGTTGGGGCATGGTGGGAGGTACTGGTGCTGCCACCCCTTTGCATACAGCACGTTTGTCTGTAGCTTTGCAGCTGGACTTTGGTTTGCCCCTGTAAAACACCAATTTCAGCTATAAACTTTATTTACAGTATATTACATCGGATTTAGCAGGACCCATAAAGACCTGAGAACACAACTCCCCATGCCATTGCTTCCCAGGAGCAACCCAGCAAGACCAGTGAAGGCGGCCTGCAGCAGCCATGCAGCTTCTCCACCACATCACCCAGATGATGGAGAACCAGGAGAACCACTACTGATGTCCCTGGGGGGCTGCTCACCCCAGGGTCTGACACCCTGCCCACAGCATCATGTGAAATGTCTCTGAGCTCGCTCCCAATGAGCTCGTGTGTCCACCCAGGACAGCCCAGTGCCACGCAGAGATACTGCCTCGTGGCCTGCAAGCAAGACAGCCCTGCCAGTGCAGCTCTATCTCACCACCACTGCCTCTCACCAAGACTAATTATACCAGACGCCAGTTGGTCTCTCTTGCCCAACGTGGCACAGCCAAGAGGAGGCTCTCCTTGTGCCGGGTCCTCACCCCAGTGCTGATGGTAAAATTGCTGGGACCCCAGCACCCAGTCTCATGTGGCTTCCCATGAAACTGCCCATCTCAGTGCACTGAAATCAGGGATTTGGGGATATGGAGCAGGGACCACCTGCCTCGGCACGTGTATGAGCTGAAGTCAAGTCAGAGGGAGAGGGCGGTGAGCAGATCTGAAGTGTGTCAACACAGCTCCCCACTGCCTCCCAAGCTTCTCCAGCCTGTTTCAGTTCCACTGCATGAAATAAAAGGTGGTAAGTGACCACCTTAAAGACCTGCACAGTCTAAAATATAATGTCAGATATCAGCACTATGGATAATTACAAACTGTTTCAAGTGAAGAACGGTGATACTTTATGGTATTGTCATTGCTGTTACTTTGCTTGCAGCAAATCTCAGCAGAAATGTGGAATTAAAATACTCCTGACAGTGTTGATCTCACCATGTAGGATGCACTGGCAGCATCTCACAGTGGTAAGATCCCCTGCAAGGCTCATGACCCCCCTTCAGAGTGTGTACCCCACAGCAGAGCACCCCAAATCCTTCCTCCCCATCAGGGGCCTAAGGTTTGCCCCCTCTGCCCCTAACCATGGTCCCACAAAGACGACCAGCTCCCCTAAATTAGTGATGCTAATTAGTGATCCCATATCTTGCAGGTAAGGGAGGTTCTGCAGGTGAGGCTCTTGGCTGGCCCCACCACCCTGCTGAAAGAGTTTTGCTTGGGCAAGAAATGGGCTTCTCAGCCAAAGCAACTGGGGTCCAAAGCAACTGATTTGCCCTTTTTGCTTCTCCAGAAGGGCCACAGAAAGTTCTAGCTGAGCAATCTCTCCTACTTCCAAAACCTAAACCCTGATGTAAGCCCCAAACCCACCCCCTCTGACAGTTCCTTGGAGGACATCTCAACTTGCTCTTCTGCATGGAAACACACGCCGTGTCCCCAAGGGTCCCTAGGGGTCCCCAAGGGTTCCTCTGCTGGGGCCACCATGCATCCCATCCACACGAGGGCTGGTGCCACCCTCCCTCTGCTCTGCTCCAGGGTGGTTTCATCCGTGGTTTCATCCCTTCCCTGTGGTCACCGTGTGGCCGAGCCCTGTCCCCCTCCTCCCGGTGCTGCTTCCCGAGCGCGGCTGGAGGACGTGACGTCAGGGTCCCTTAATAGGCAGCAGTCACCTCGCTTTAATAACAGCTCCCAGAAACAATTGTACATTTACAACCCAGCGAGCAAGCTTGGCACGCTGAGCCCGCTCCCCTTCCAAGGCTTAATTTGATTTTGACATATTGGCTTGAGATTAAAGGGCTCTCGTAAAAAAGAAAAAAAAAAAGAAAAAAACAACACCAAAAAACTCCCAAACACACACACACACACACGCATCCAGCCCCCCCACCGCCCCCTTTTCAGAGCCCAAGCAAAAGTGCTAACATTGTAATATTTTAAGTAGAGAAAATCCAAGTGTGCTTTACCCCCCGCTGGCTCTTATGCTGGGCTTATAAAAATTAAGTGGAAACCTACACAGCTGTAGGCTATAAATCCTTTGTCGCTAACACAGCCAGGCCTGGTACCTGCCTCCAAAAAAAAAAACAAACGGGAAAATAAATGCAAACTCCAAGAAGCGAGCGGCTAAGAGAGATGCAAGGGGCTGGCTGGGCTGGGCAGGCACGGGAGTGGCCAGCGGGGCCCTGGGGACATCCCCACAGCCAGGGGACTGCAGGGAGGAGGAGGAGTGGAGAAGGGGGAAAAGTGCCAGAGCATCAGGGAGAGCACGGCAAAGCAGTAAGAGCCCTCTCGGCTGAAGATCAATTAGCATCAATTACTGACTTCATTTAATTGTCGTAGAAGATGAATTTGTCATTTTTAGTCTGGAATTAATGGGAGACCTTCAACTTTCCCTTGGCAGCCCCATCAGGTCACCGAGTATTTTTTTTCTCCTCTTGCACAAGGGAGAAACATTGGCAGCAGGGAGGAGAGGCGAGAGCTGCCAATGCCACCCAGGTACCTGTCCCCACCAATCCTTGCCCATCCCCATTCATCCCACTCATCCCCATTCCCTGACATCCCAAGCATGGCACAGGGTGGCAGCCAGCCACAGCAGCTGACCAGCACAAGCAGTTCAGACAGTTCTGGTGCCCTGACCAACCCCTGTGCAAAGCCCGGCAGCACTTCTGCCACCACCTTCCTTGCTTTCTCTTTATTTTTTGGGCACCCTCCACTTTTTTTTTCCTCTTTCCTGTTTTCTACCAGAAATTAATTTTGCAGCCGAGGGCTGCAAAGTGTTTACATTTTCCCCAGCAAACAGGCGACAGTAAACAATGAACGCTCGCAGATGAAATTGAATTTATAACTGCATTATGGGGCCAGATAACGCCCTAAAATAATACAACGATAAGGAAATTCGATTTGATTGCCGCCGCGAATCAGCCTGGGCCCATCTGCAGCCGGGGCCTTCCATAATAATTTTAAATTGGGTTTGTAAACCTTATTTGTCCTTAAATATTTCTGTCATTTTTCATTGCCAGAGACAGGTCCTTGGGTGCAAGGCGGGGGATTGGCCCCGTCGGAGCCGCGCCGGGGTGCAGGCAGAGGGCTGACGTGGGTGCCCGGCGTGCCGAGCGGGCGCCGGGGCTGGTGGTGACAGCCACTCGTCCTATCCATCACCGTGTCGACAGCCGGGGAGGAATCTCGGGCAGAAATTGAGTTTGCCTCACAGGGGACAATTGAACAAATTAATAGACCATTAGCCAAGCGGTGACCTGAGAAATGAGGGTGCTCAGGCTCCCCTCAGGTTTGGTGGGGAGGAAGGAGAGAGGCAATGGCAATCCTGCTGTTGTCCCAAGGGGACAGTCCCAGTGCCCCGGGATGGGATGGGAGATGTGGATGGGCAGCCATCGCAGCTCACTTGCAGCCCAGCACTGGCTCTCCTGAAAACAGCTGTGCCAGTGTGTGCTGGTGTGCAGAGGCATGGCAGGAAGGATGCAGGATTCCGGTGGGAGATGGCAATAGGCTGCGAGGATGATCCACAGCAATACAGAGGGACAGTCAGGCAAAAATGTGAAAGGCAGGGAGAGAGACAGTAAAATTCTCTCGTTTCTGAGAAATCTCCTACAGAAAGCCATTGCACAGAAGTGCTGCATGAAACGGTGCTGCAGCGTGCACAGAACAGCTCCCAGGTCCTCAGGGTTCAGGGGCACAGGACATCCCCACTGCCAGCGGGTGACAGTCTCAGCCCTCTTCACACAATGAAGGATGCTGAACAGGGAGAGCACAGGGAAACCCCTGTGTCCCAGTCACCAGGCGGGGCTGCAGGACCTTGCGGAGGATGGATCCCAGGAGGACACAATCCTCCTGCCTCCAAACAGCCTTCAGGTGCCCTGCACAGCATCTCTCCTCTGCACCCTCCCCTGAGCTTGCCTGTATCATCGCCATTCATTATCCAAATGACTATATTTATTAAGTCTCCTGCCAAGGCATTACAGAGTGGTCTGTAACAGAGATTAAAAGCAGAATAAAACACCAGCGTGATCTTTTTTCAAGTAAACAAAACGATAAACAGCCTCAGCAAAGGCTATCAGAAGCACACAAGCTGTGGGAGGGATGCTGAATTCATTGCTGCCACAACAGGGACATACTTGTGCCTTGCAAGTGCCTCATTCTCAGAAGTGGAGATCAGCCCTGCACACGTGCTGCTGCTTGTCCAGCTTCTCCCTGCACTGAAGACCAAGTTGGTGGGGGAAAACCTTCAGCTGCCCTGCATCACCCCACCTTGGCTAGGATGCTGAGCCCCATGGGAACATCCTGCCCTTCCTCTGCCCCTACAACTTGTAGGGCAGGGACAGCAGAGAGATGTTCCTCTGCTGGTACTAACAGCGGCTGCAAAGGCATGAGTGAGCCAGCCCAGGTTGGTGACTAGGTTGGCTCCTCAAGTGTGCCAGCCCACTGACCCCCATGATACCAAGGTACGACAGTCCAGGGCAGCAGGCAGATGGACTCCCACAGTCCTGATGGCATTTGCCAATGGCTGGGACAACAGGGGGATGCAGCGAAGAGCCACGGTTCCTTTGCTCCTGCCCACTCAAGTCTGCAGAGCACATCATCAGCCCCTGCAGCACAAGGCTGCCTGGTTCTCCTTTTCAAAGGTATTATCTTAAGTCTGTGGAACAAGGTGCTTTACGAGGAGGCACTAGGTTTCCTTTGTCTCTGCTGGCGATAATCAGGTGCAGATAGGATATATATTCTGTAAAAACATACACTCACTTCCACTCACCGGTTACCTTTTTTCTGAGAGCTGTAAGGGTTTCAATTACCGGATTCTGGGATTTAGTGCCCAGGGCTTTTTGGTGTGCGTTAGATTTATTAGAAGGTTTAGTACCAGCGGAGGATTCACGCATTTACTCCCAGGAGCCCGGCTTCCGTTCACAGACCCTAAATCACCAGCCGAGATGGGCTATTGTCACTTAGGACATTAGCATGGTTAACGCACGCGGGGATGATTAATAGCCATGTACATGCAGCCTCCCCTCCTCCCCAAACGCTGCGCCTCTGCCACCTCTGCCCCAGCCAGGGGCTGCGAGGGGCATGGCCAGCTCACCTGCCCTCACAGGCGGAGTCACGTCGTGCCCCCTCACTGGGAGCCCTGTGCTCATCACCACCACAGCACCACCAGTATCTCTGCTTTGTGCTATATTTTATTATAATTATTATTTTTAAGATGAAGCGCACTCGGGTCAGAGGTCTTTCTGCCAAGGCATGGGAACCTCCAGCCTTCCCAGGGCAAGGGGAAAGTGGACAAAGGGAAGAGAGTAGCTGGAAGAAGAGGCAGGATGCAGGTTGGCAAAAATGTGGGAAAAAAAAATTGTTATTCTAAGAGTAAACCCATCCTTCACTGGCAGGACTCACCTACCCCCTGCTGGACCCTTCTCCCCAAAGGACACCTCAGGTCAAATCTGCCACTGAAGTAAAGAGAAGAGGATGGTGCCTTTAATAACCACGGAGCAGGTGAACGAGCCAGCAACTCTGATCCAAGCAGACAGCCCATGAAAAATCCCATGGGATTATTCCACCCATCTGCCCAGCCTCACATCTGCAGGAGCGTATCCACATGTTACAGTCCTCCCTATTGTCCCAGGATACTGGCAACAAGGCTAAAACTCATCACACAAGTGGCGTCCCAGCATCTCAGGGATAGAGCAGCCTCTGCACCGTGGGCTCTGTATCCTACACCGGCGAGTACCCGAGGCTTGAGGTGAGCCCTCAGCACTGCAGCACTCCAGGGGAGACACGACCACGCTCCTAACGAGCAAGATCCTGATGGCTTTTGTCCTTTTTCCAATACCGTGTTACTTACATTCCTTCTTTTTTAATTAAAGCAGCCCCAGCTGATTTTACAAGCTTGCCGCTGATTCTCTCCCAGTCTCTGTGTCTCTCATATGCTCGAGTGCTAGTATTAATTATTAGAGCCAATTTACTGTTTATACTCTGATGTTTTAACTAATTACCACTAATGGCAGACACCAGTGGGCAATCAACTTCATTTAGTTCCCAGTGCAAACCACTCATTACCATCTGAGAGGGAAAGAGAGTGCGCGGGAGGGATAAATAAAGACTGTGCTGTATGGGTGAGTGCTTAGGACTGGTGATGAGCTGCAGTACTGGGGATGCTTCTGCTTCCCAGTGTAGCCCCTTTGGCAGGGCTCTGGGGAAGGATTTAAATCTCCAGCATATGCGGATGGGCAGCAGGGGAAAGCTGCCATGGAAAACTGCTCTGTGGGGGTTGTGAAGATTGCTGGTTCTTCGTGCCATGTTCTAAGCCCTGCCTGGGCATCAGGGAAAGCCTCTGAGCTTGAGACAGCTACAGTTACAGGAGAGCAATGTGCCTCTTTTCTTGCATGGTAAATGGCTCCTTTTCCCTGCTAGGATTCATCCCTGGGGAAGTGCAGCCCCTGCTCGTGTTCTTGGCTTGGTGTGACGCCAGATGGAGCCAGGCTTCCTGAGTCCCAGGTGACTCTGGTGTTAATCCTGCTGTGAGAGGAATTGTGGGTGATGTGAAGTCAAGATGAGCTGGGGCTGAAAGGCCCCTGAGCTGAGCTTCCTCCTGTCTGGAGCTGAGCTTTAAGACTGGGCTAATGAAGGTCAGTCATGGAGATAATTCAGCTCTTTCTGTGTGATATTGTCAACACTGATCCTTGACACAGCATGTCCCTCAGCCTAGCTTGTGTCTCTGTCCACTTGCTCCCTCTGGAGACCCAGGAAAGATCCTGAGATATCTGTTTATTCCCCTGTACCTCACAACCACTGCAGGAACCCACGATGTTGAAAGAACACAACCTTCAGGTGGTACAACTGTCCTGGTTGTGCTCCTCTCTGTTTTGGCCCCAAAACCAAACAAATGGTGCAGAAAGGGGCCTGCAAGGAGGGATGATGGAGTGAGATGATTCTATCAGAGCAGGGCTGGCCCTGTGGCTTTAGGAAAACCTTTGGTGGGCACAGCCCAGAGCATGAGGGACTGAGATCCTGGGTGTCCCTGATACGCCTGAGAAACCCCTCTAGAAAAAGTGATGTCCAGATCCATTTGCCTCCTATTACAAGACCTGTTAACCCTGAATGGGGGCAAACCTCCAGCCAACTGCATCTGTGCTTCTGGGAATCAGGATTCCTCCAGCCCTCAAGTGTGAACCTTCCCAGGGGACAGAGAGATCTAATGACCTGCCAGATGATCTCATTACCAGTAGTGGGAGTCCTGCCCTAACAAAAGGGACCACGATTTTTTCAGAGTTCACTTTAGCACAGTGATGCCACAACAACTCAGCCACAGGGATGTGTTTGGGCATGACCTCTCCAACAGGATCTCCAATCTTTCTGTCTCCCTTTTCCCCCTTCTCTCATTCTTTCATTCCCTGATTTGCTCCGTTGAAATCTTGCTTTTGAAGGGGAGATGCTGGGTGTTGGAGATCTCCTCTGCAGTGGTGGGGACGTGGTCGCCTCTCCTGCAGAGAGGGGGGGTTATAACTATGCACACATCTGAAATGTAATTGCTGTCAGCTCTCTCCATTCTTGCAGCACGAGGCCTTTAATCTCTCCCACCAGACCCATCGGCCCTGATATTGCAGCTCCAGAAAGGCTGGTTTTATGTACTTTAACCCTGCGACCTTTACAAATCCCATCATTCCAATCAATACGTCTCATTAGCGTTAGGTAAATGTACGGGATGGATGGGGAGCTGTGCTGGGAGGAGCCCGCAAAGGGTGGGGTGGAAAGTGCTCCTGCCTGCCGGCTCTCGGGGGGCAGCACGGCCCCGCCCTGCTCCCTGAAATCCTGGGGGTGTCCTTCTCCCCACAAGCATCCTTGCCCCCAAATATCCTTCCCCACAGATGCACGCCTTGGCTCAGCCAGAGATGGGGGCCAGCTAATGTGGGGCATGAAACAAAGTTGCTGCAAATGCAACTGCAGAGTCAAGAGCCCAAGCCGTTAACTGGACCAAGCTGTTGGAGTAATTTTTTTCCCTCTCCTTGGGAAGCAGACATATGTTTTACAGCTTTCCCCTATGTTGACTAAATGAAAACATAAGGGCCCCATGGCAGGTGATGGGAAAACAGTGTGGGGTGTGCACAAGGCTGCCTGCCATCCCTGCCTGTCAGGCAGGGGGGCTGCCAAGGAAGGCAGTCACTGCGGATGTCAGGACAAAGCCAAGGAGTGGGGTGAGGAAAGGAAATCTTTGTCACTTCCCATGAAAATGAAGGGCTTAATCCATGGAGAAGTGTGAGTTTACACCAAGTGAGGACCTCACCAGCACAGGAACAGTGGCTGTGCCAGTGGGACCAACCCACGTGTTCACAGGGCATTGGTCAAACAAGGATGCTTCAATAAATGGATGGGGCCAGTCCTGCCCTTGGGAAGGCTGGAGGTGAGATAACGTTGCAATCTGGTTTTGCTGGGGAGGGGTCTCCCTTCCCCCAGATCAGTGCCTCAGCCAGCAGGGCTGTAAATATTCATACTGTCCATAAAGCTACCCAGGCCTCTTCCAAATCCTGCTCAAACGTTTGACTTGGGTGACCCGCTGGCAGCCATAGATCAGGCATTGGAGTAGGCATCTTGGGGGCTGCTATTGCTGCTGCATACCCATGGTGGGGACAGCCCGCCCTGCCACCTGTGCTTCCTTGCTCCCTGTGCTGCCACCAAGGCGTGGGGTGGCTTCCCAGGAGACCACAGAACAAGTGGCCCCCAGACCTTGGCACTGCCGGCTCACCTGTGCCATGTGCGTTGCAGATCCCCCCCGTGCCAGCTGTGTGTCCCAGAGCTTGAATTGAGCTATCTCATGTTCAAACAAATTCATACCCAGCTCCCCAAAAGGAAAGAAAATACTTTAAGGTCTTCTCCTCCCAGCAGGGCAGGCTGGGGTGCCTGAGGAGATGGGAGTGTCTTCCTTGCCTTCCTCAGGCAGGACCAGCTTTTTCAGTGGCATCTGGAACGGGGTTTAGTTTCTGAGCTCTGCTATCCCCATCTGCAGAGCCAGCACGTTACTGCAACAGCGTTCAGCCCCGCCAGCTCCGGGCTCACCCCGGCAGTAAAAGCATCCTGATGAACACAGAGCACAAAATATATGTGTACATCTATTTCTGCAAGAGCCTACAAAAGCAAGGGCTGGAAAACCACAGGCCAGCTCTGCTTTTCCATATTAGCGAGGTTTAATGAAGGTTTTTCCATGAGGTTTAAACTTAGAGCTGGGCCAAATACAGCTCTTGCTGGAGTGTGGGACAGCCAAATTTGCTAGTGTGGATACACAGAGCTGGGTATCCGATGTTCCCACGTATGCAGGTGCTTTGGGCATCTAGTTCATGTGCTCCCTGCTTCCCAGCAGCGATGCCTGCTCTCCTTGTCTCCCTACAGCTCTGTTTGTCAAGGCTCTTTGGCAAGACCTCGGACTTGTTGACAAGCACTAAACTTTGCTGCAGCAAAAAACCATTTAAGCACTAAGCTCCCCTCGGCTTTAGCGAGATGACTGTGTGGCACAGGATCTCAGCACAGCCCCTGTCAGGAGGCAGAGGGAAGGAGAAATGAATAAATCCTCTGGTGGGGCCAATTTCAGTTGACTTGACACTGTCCCTCCTGGAATTAAATGTGCAAGTCCCAAGGTGTCTCTCCAGAGCGATGGGCTATTCAGCACATCTGCCCACCAGTTCCCGGAGCACCAAGCAGCCATGAAACCTGGGTCTGGTCCATGACAGGAAAAACTAGTTCATAGCTCAGTCACCCTCTCCAGCAGAAAACTGCTGGGCCCAACAGAGTCACCACTGTGCAAGTCCTCAGCTCTGCCATGCACTGGGGTACCTTGCCCTGACTAGGGGCCCCCAAAGGCATGGTACTCACGTGCAGAGGGCTCATGGGGTCTTTCAAGCAGAGGTTTTTTTACACCAACAGTGTGGAGCCAGCAGCAAAACCTCCCAGGCAGCTGCAGACCCTCAGCAAGCCTTCTGGACTGGCACTGCCCTCCTCGGCACTGCAGCCCCTGCCTGGCCATCCCCACCTGGCAGCAGGGCATCCCACACAGCCACTGCAGGAGAGAACAGGGCAGGAGGGCAGAAAGCTGACACATCCCCCAGTGCACAGTTGTTGGAGGAGGACAGAGCAGTGGCCTTGCTGCAAGACCCTGTTTAACCTTCTGGGACTTAGTCTGCCAGAGGAAAGCTTAGCAGGAGGAGAGAGATTGTAGATAGACAGGGAGATTGGTGGGGCCAGAGATAGAGGGGAGTGCAGCGGCCTTAGATTTTATCTGTGCCTCTCTAAGGCCAGACGACCTTGGAATCCCAATCAACAGTTGTTAATAAAATGCAGGGGAGAAGCATGAGGGGTTAAAGGCAGAACATGCTTCAGGGCTCCCAGGGAGCCTCTTACAGCTGAGGGCACTCTGTGCTGCCACTGTCTAGTCTAATACCACCTAAAGCATGTAAACTTAGCAGCTCCCTTCTCCTTATCCATTGGAAAAACTGCTTCTGGACAGCAATGGGAACAGAGTGAACTCCCAAAGGCCTGGAAACTCCCACCGAATCCCTGTCAGCTCCACTGGCTCCTGGATGCCTGTCTTGTTCCTGTGCTGCATCCCTTGATGCAGCTCCCTGGAGCTGAGCCTGGCCCAGGGAGAGGTGGGAAGAGGCTGGAGGTAGCTGCAGAGGTAGGAGCAGGAACTTCCCAGTTTTTCCTTTCAGTCTTGGTTCTACACCTGCAA
Source organism: Neopelma chrysocephalum (assembly GCF_003984885.1). NCBI lineage: Eukaryota > Metazoa > Chordata > Aves > Passeriformes > Pipridae > Neopelma > Neopelma chrysocephalum. The sequence goes on from NW_020897721.1 coordinate 4,353,746, forward strand.
ATATTCCCTTGGCAATATTCAGCCCCCTGGGCTGCTCTTCTGGGTGTCTCTTACCCCCATGCAATGTCTGGATGTGCTGGACTCATTCCTTCACTGCATTTCACCCATATCACTGGGAGCTCCTCTTCTTTGTAAGGAGCTGGGGCAGCCCCAAGGCTGGGAAGGGAAGAAAGAGATGGTTTGGGGCATTACTGGAGAGCAAGCAGGTGCTCAAAGCACTGCGACCTCATCCCAGAGCCAAGACTGCCTCCCTGCTGCTCCCGGTCTCCTCCTCACCTCCAGTCATGCAGAAACCTGGCTCTTACTCAGCCCAGCATTTCAGTCCCAGCCATTACAATGACAAGGGTGATAAGAGATTCTTATCACAGTGCTCAGAATCGATTTGAAGCTGAGCCCCTTCCCTACACTCCTTCTGCTCCTCCTCACATCTGCTGGAGCAGCAGTCCGGTGCTGCACAGGGACTCAGCAGCTGGGCTTGCTGGAGAGCAAAGACAACAGTTCGGGGTTCAGATCCCTCCAGAGACACATCCCTCAGCCCAGCAGCTTCAGGCGTGTCCTCTGGCTGGAGACAGAGCATGGGACCGGAGCCAGGACGCCTGGGCTCCTTCCCGCCACGTGTCTGTGGGAGAACCTCTCAGCGTCCACGGGCTGCAGGAGGGACAATGCAGCTCTGCATCCCTGGAGGGCACTGTGAGCCTCTGTCCAAGGGGATCTGGGCAGAAGGTATGGCCTCCCAGCTGAGGCAGGAGCTTTTTCTCCTCCTTATGCTTGGGTGGAAGGAAGGAGAGGGTCCTGCTGACCCCACAAGAGAGACTGGGAGCATCCTGCAGCGCTGGGCACTAAGCCTAAGGCTCACTGCACCCCGTTTTACTACAGCCATCCAAAGAGCTCTCATTTTCTACAGCTCAGTGTGGCCTGCCTTCATTTGGATCTCCTGATCCTGCCTGCCCACCCATGCTTGAGGGGGGCATATCCTGCCCTCCCACACACAGTCCCATGGGGACAGTGCTCCGGGAGAAGACACTTCCCACTGGCAGAGCAAGGGGCTCCAAGGATGGAGTGAGTGTCTGTAAGCCCCAGTCACAGCACAACAGCCAGCATCCCCCTGGCATCACTCCAAGCTGCTGTCCCCTCTCCCGCCTAGAGGCTGCCTATATATGTCTCAGAGGAAGCATAGACTGCACACAAGTTTCAGTGATGTTTGGGCTGATTTTGCACAGCTGCCTGGTCTTTCGATCTCTCCCTGCAGCCACTGCCTCCACCACTTACAAAAACTCAGTTCCTCCCACCAGCCTCAAAAGGTGGCCAGGTCCCTGCTTGGAGCAGTCCCCCAAGACTCACACCAGCCCAGGGTTCCACATTTCAGTTTCCCCCTTCTCAGCTGGAAGATGGCCTGCAGGATGCTGTGTGCCGAGGAGGGGAGGTACAGGACCTGGAAGCACAACTGCCCACACCCAGGCTGCCCTGGGCAGTGGGCACTGCAACTCCCCAGTTCTTGGCAGTGCTTTGGCTCAAATGCACGCACTCACTCTTTGCTGCACACCTGCAAAGGTGAAGCAGGACCTCAGCCAATGGTGGGGAAACTGAAATACGGGTGGGTTGTGGGCTTGTGCAGCCACACAGCACAGCTGCAGAGAGGACTGAAACATCCTGGTCTGGAGCTGCTGAGGGGACTGGGACAACCTCTCTAGACCTACTCGAGGAGTCTTGGCTCCTTTTGAAACCTTGAAGTTGCAGCAGCTCAGGCCATGCAGATGTTGCTAATCCTGCCTTTCCTCCCAGAACCATCTCTGGGAAGGGCAGGAGCACAAGGCAGTGGCAGGGGAAGCATCCGAACAATCAGGGCTTGTGAGGAGATGAAGAAAGGCCCTTCTTGTCAGCGGGTGCAGTGGGGGTGAACCCGGGGGCATCGCAGGATGGCACCCCAGGTACTCCAGCTGTGCCAACTCTCCAGCCCAACAGAGAGGGGGCTGTTGTGGGCCCAGCCCCAGCACAGGGTGTCACCGCCTGCCTTGGTTAGTGGGGATGCTCTCTCTTTGTGCCTGCTGGTTTCTGCTCTGCTGACCCGCTTTGCTCCCTCGGCCAGCGCCATCCATCAGCTCTGGCAGCCGCGTCAATTCCAGGGCTCCGCAATGCCATTCCCCAGGGGAAAAAGCACTTTTTTTTAAGGGAAAGGAGAAGTATTTTCTCTCCCAGCACAATGCCAGGCTCCCTTCCTCATAGACATTCAATGCTCAGTCCAGACCAGTCCAGACCAGGCACAGCATGTGCCTGTATTTTTCACTCTGCCCAGCCCCAGTCTCCGTGCTGGAAAGCAGGGCCACAAGGGCTGCAGTACCTGCAATGTCCCTGGTGCAGATGTGCACCAGCCCTGCCAGGAGCTGGGAGAAATCAGTCTGGCAATGGCCCAGCTCTTCACACGATGCCTTATCGGGGCTGGCTGCAGCAGCAACAGCTTGGGGAGAGCGTTGTTTCCTGTCCTATGTCCCACTTGTCAGCCCAGCAGGTGGCAGTGGGGACGAGCCAGGGGTGCCAGGGCAGCTGCGAGCTGGGGCGGGCTCAGGAGGACACCGTTGCTGGGATGAGGATGGAACAGGGCGCGTTCACACCTCTGTCCCTGAAAGCCCTTCTCCAGGAGATGGCGGGTTTGAAGCATATGCTGGCAGCAATGCCCCACACATGAGTGCTCACCATGAGTGCTCACCACGAGGCTGCAGCACTGGAGGCTATTTAGCTGAGTGGTGCAAAAAAAGCAGGATCCTACAAGCAACCTTCATCCCTTCCTCCCTGCTTCCCTGGGCCAGGGTCACTCTGCACTGCTGGACATTGCACCAGCTCTCCTCAGACCCATTGTGCCATCCTGAGGTCCAGATCTGGGGCAGGACCCGACCATTATCAGGGCTTTCTGCCTCTGTCCCAGCAGTCCCACCTCAGCAGCAGAAACATCTGCCTCACCTCTTCAATCAATACTCAGCTCTTAATAGTCCTGACAATTCGCAAGAAAACAGGGGCATTAAACGTTAATTATATCTATTTGGATTCAAAAAATTTTATTACTTAATTATAGCCAGAGTCATAAAAAGGTGCAGAGCAAGAGGTGCTGCTGTTCTACAGGGTGAACAGGGCTGAGCATTCCCAGCCATCCTGAGCTCTAGCTGGGCAAGGATGGAGGGATGTCCCCACCATGCCCACTGCATGGCCGGACCCTGTCCCTCGGAAAGGGGCTGCCACAGGAAGGGCTGTGAGGGGGCTGTGCTGGTTGGGGGTGTGCAGTGCCAGCAGGGTCCTGGGGCGCATGGCAGGTACTCGCTTAGCTGTTGCACTGGCGGGACCTGGCCTGCCCTGGCCTGTGGGCTTCTAATTTACTGCTTTCCTTTTACCGTAAAACTGAAAGGGGAAGGTGCACCCTTTAATCACTGCCTTCGGGGCCCCGCCTGAAACCACACAGAGACCAAGCGAAGGCTAGGAGTTAATGCTCCTTCCGACACCTTTTTATGATTCATGGGCCTGACCTTGAGCCATAAACCGCTCAACCTCCCCGCCACACTGCCAGTATTTACAGCCTGCAGGGGCCACAGCACGCAGCCACCGATGCAGATCCACAGCCCCGCACGCCGGCACAGGTACACGGCCAGGGATGCAAGAGGTGCACTGCTGGAGAGGGCTACACCTCTGGGGATGCCCACCTGGATGGGCAGCCATGGATGGATCCTAACACAGCGCTGGAGATGGAGATGCACCTAGTGCACTAATGAACCCATCTTTGTGCACACCTGTGTGTGTGTGCACAGGTAGGGGCACTAAGATGCCCTCAGTGGGGAGACCCTGAGGATGCACATGTTTCATGCAGGGAGGTTAGACCCCACATTTCTGCTGCCTGGGCATTGGCCCCCAAACTCTTGACCATGGTGGGGGCTTTTGCTTGTTGCAGCAGGGCGGAGGGACAAGCCCACTGTGGCTGTGGGCATGGCCCCATGGGGAAGCAGCCAGGCTGAGCTGGCACACCACAACACCCACAGCAGCCAGCAGCACACACCCCACTCCCCAGTAGGAGGAACAGATGCTGATCCACAAACTGCCTTGGTGGCACTTCAGAGGTAGGTTCTGGTATCAGGATTCATCCCACTGCAACCCACCAGCCTGTCAGCCCCAGGTCTTGCTCCAGAGGTGAGACCCATGAAAGCCTATGCTAGTCTAAATTGGACCAGGGTGAGGTCTACTGGTTAAAGCAAAGGGTGCCCCTCTGGGTGGGTTCAGGTCAGCCAGCTCCTTGCTTTATGCCTCAGTTTCACCACTACCACAGGAGGAAAAATAATCCTGACCCATCATGTTTGCACGGAGTTGGGAGGCCGAGCTTGTTAATGTTTGCGAAGTGGGTTTGGCTCCTCTGATAGAGGAAGCCAGAAATGTGAAGGTCATTACTATTAGTGGGATTAAAGGAGTAGAACCCAGAGCAAGGGGGTACAGGGGAACACAGCAGCTCTGCCGAAGCAGCAACAAATGGCACACACACACAACCCCAACATAGTGGAGAATGCTACAACTGTAGCTCATTTTAGAAACATTGGGCAGAACAAGAGGGCTGCCAGAACACCTTCTAAACTTCTATGAAAAAAATAATCTCCAAGAACACAGATGAGACTGTGTTCAGAGACATCCAGAGCCTGTCAGCGCCCATTCAGCACATGCCCAAATCTCCCAGCACAGGCCCATGAACATCACTTGCCAATAGAGCCCACCTGGTTCTCACCAGGACCAGGACCCTCTCCTCTGCCCCCACTGGGGCACTACAGCACTGGGCAACTTGTCCGGAACAAAACTCTCCCTCTCTTTTTTTTTTTCCAAGTTTACAGGTTGTCAAAATTTTTTCTTTCCTCCTTACAAAACAAAAGAGGGAAGAAACATCCTTATCTCCGAAAGCAGAGTTCAGGAAAAAGCTACTGGTCTTTTGGACTCGGTGAGTCCCCATTGGTAGCCCTGCTTGTCACGGAAAATTTATCAGCCAAACACAGTGCTGGTATAATGTGCCATATAACTAGTGCATAAACAAACTTCAGCATGATAAATGCCCTGCTTTGAAGCCATAAAGTTATTAGCTAGTGGCTGTTAGCTACTGCTTAGCATGGGACACGCTCCTTCCGTTAACCCCTGGATGCCCCATTTGCACTCAGAATCTCAGGGAGATCTCTGGAGGGCACCTCCGCACAGCAGGGAAGCAGGGAAGGATCTGGCCAGCAGGGATGCTTCTGCGAGGGCTGCAGGAGGGAAATGCTTGTTGGGAATGGGGCTCTGAAGGCTGGCATCCCCTCGCTGTCCTATTCGAGCTCCTCTCCTTCCCTCTGCCCCTCGAGAGGCAAAGGCAGAGGGGAGCAGGGCTGGGGCAGTTGGGCACATGCCCATGGCTCAGACCCTCTGGGCCTGCACTCTTTTCAGAGATGGGCTAAGATGGGAAGGAAGCTATCCCCCCAGTGCCCAGGTCACCTCCTTTAGATGAAGAACTGCTGAAGGCTCTGAAGCAAAAGCCTGAAATTTTTCTGGCAGCAGCCAGGCAGAGAGCTCCAGTGAGGTGTTTAGAGTTCCCTCTGCTGCCTGCAGCACACGGCTGCCTGCAGCTCCTGGTGAGCTCAGCCTTGCTGGAGGCTGGGAGATGCTGGAGAAGCAGGGCCATGTCCCAGGGCCAGCACTGCTGGCTGCGAGCTGCTCAGCTGGAGATGGTTCACCAGCACCAGCACAACCAGCTGCCAGCAGTGCCACGGCTCCTGCCAGCACCTGCAGGACCTGCAGAGCATCCTCCACTGCACAGAGCCAGGCTGTGACACCCATCAAGGACCTCTGGACCCTCGGGCCACCTCCTGCCCCTTCTGTTCCACTGGACCAAGGCAGGGAGCTGGGCGTGCTAAGGATGGCAGCAGGTCTCCAATGCTCAGCCCAAGGCACAGACAGGGCCACACAGCAGTGTGGCAACTTCTTGGACGCACAGCCTGGAGCCTCAGAGCTCCAGTGGGATATCCTGGTGCCCAGGGGCTAACTCCCATCACTTTCCCGGTAAAACCACCTCTACCAGACAGCAGGAGATGTCTCAGCAGGGCCAGCTGGGGGGGCAGCAGGACTCAGGGCTGCCTCAACGCCTGTTCCTCATTAGAAGCCCAGTGTTGAAGAAACTTGTAATTAGAGCCCTGAGTATTAATTAATCTTCATGACCCGCCTCTCATTCTCCTTCTACCGCTCCCACAGCTCAGGAGGTCAGCCTGGATTATTAACACACACAAGTGGAATATGGCAAGCTCTCCAAGAGGGTTGGCAGACCTCAGGCCACATTTCTGTGTTCAGAGCAGCCGAAGGCACTCTGTCCCTCCCCACTACCATGGCTCCCTTCCCTGTCTCCTCTCTCTCATGGCTGAGCTTGGTACAGGTCACATCTCACTCACTTGGGCACAGTCAGTGCCCTGGGGACAGCATTAAATGAGCTGAAACCTCACAGAACCAGCAGAGTCGATTTTACGCTAACTCGGCCTCCACAATCCCTTGCAGAGTGGCTGAGGGCAGAGCCCTGCATCTCAGGGGCCAGACTGAGCCTTACTGGACACAACCTACCCTTGGAGACCTCCCAGAAGGATGGAGAGCAGAGCAGCCATCCCAGCCAAAGACACCAACAAAAGGTCTTTGAGCATCGCATCTCATCTCTGCTCATCCAGGTCTTTAAGAGCCTCATCACTAAGAAGGCAGCCCTGGTGCATGGAGAGGACATTGTAGACCCTTCGTACAGCGTGGTCCTTCCATCCCAGGGCTATCCATGCAGACTCAGCTGCTTGGACACGGCTCCTGGGATGGCCAGACTCCCTGGCAAAACGCTGCCCAGGCACAACTTGAGGACTGATATGCTACAGAGCTGCCACAGAGCAAGAAAACAAGATATTAAATAAATTCAAACTTTTCTGACTCCTGCTTTCCTCATCTGATTTTCCCCCTTTTCTGCTGCAGCAATAAAAAGGGGAAAATCAACATCCAAATGATCTTGTTTATGGCGACTAAATAAGCTGCATGTGCTTAATCCGTTAGAGTTTAATGAATTTACGACTTGCTTTGGAATTTGACAAGGGCTGTAAAAGAGTAATTAACATTTATCAGTGTGTTTTTTACACACACCCTACCCTCCTCCCGCCTCCCTTCCCTCCTCCTGCCGCCTGTCGCAAAGCAGCACCGGGTATCGGGGGGAATATAAAAGTGATCAATTAATTCTTAATAATCTCAGGGAAAGATTGTAGAGTCACAGTATGAACTCAGGGAGTGTCAATAAACATGCCAAAGGTTAGTCCCCCCCCCTTCCTGGCGCTGCTGCAGAGGAATGTGGGCAGCCAGGGAGGGGATGGGGCTGTGGGGGTGGCGCTTTGGTGGACCAGCCCTGCACCCCTTTCCTTCTCCGTCACACTCCACCAGCCTCCAGAGCAGCTTTCTGTGCTGCAGTGGCCTCTGCGACAGGATGACAGTGAGCAGGGGGCTGGTGACAAGCGGGGTCCCCATATGACCCAGCAGCAGCAGGGATTTGGAAACACAACCCCAGTCACTAACTCTGCCAGCTGATAGCTCTGTCCTAACAGACTTGAACCTGTTGAGAGTGACCCCGAAGCCTCCCCACTCTGATCACAGGGCAGGTAACCATCTACCTAGGTGAAGAGTTGCCCCCACTGTCACTTGGCACAGGCAGCAGCCGCTGTTTCAGCTGTACTAGACACAAGGGTACATCACTGCTGACCCTCAGGACAGGCAAGGGGGATCCCATCTTCCTTGTTCCCAGCCCTCCCAACTGCTTAGCTGCTGTGGAGCAGGGAGGCAAACAGGGATGCAATTCTGGGGCTGCAAGGGGACAAGCCTAGGCTCCCCACGCCAGTCCCAAGGTGGGCTGAACATGATCTAATCCCAGTGGATTTCTGGAAGCCCAGCATGCCGTGCCCTGGGCCACCTCCCTTTGCAGCCTGTAGGCAGGACGTGTCCCTTGCTGCTGGGGCTGCAGCATCCTGACCCCAGCAGTGGCCTTTGCAGGCATGTGTGTGACCAGGTGTGGGGAAGCCTGCATGCCTGGACATCCATGGGGGAAGAGAAGGGTCAGTGCTCCTGGGGGCCAGCAGGCTCCACGGAGGAGACAAAGAAGCGTCTGGGTTTGGCTGTGGGGCAGAGGGTCCTGGAGACCCACAAACAAAAGCTCAGGATGATAAATCCTCAGAGGTTTGAGACTGTCCGGGGATCTGCTCCGGACAGAAACAAATTCTCCCTGTCGAACATAACAGCCCAGAAATAAGCAATGAGGCTGGGATGGAGAGGGCTGGACTCAGGGGGTCTGGAAAATCTCCGCCCAGCCCCACGCAGGGCACTGGTGGGGGTAGGAAGTGAAGGCAGTGATACCCTCCTGGCAGGCTGGGATCCCCATGCCAGGCACACACCTGCCAGCTGGATGGGGAAGACTTGGGATTTTTTGTGGGGTGGCACTTACTCAAGCCAGCTTGAAGCAGCTGAGTGCAGGATGGGCAGGGAAGAGAAAGTAACAGGATGAACTTGCCTTTATTTTTACTTAACTGGTTTGAGGCCAGCTGGGTGACACAGGCTGCAGGGCTGGGCAGGGATCAGGGCTGAGCCCTCATGCGGGGTGAGGAGGTGAGGGAAGGGGGCTGCAGCAGAGGCACCCTGCATGGTGGAGAGCTGGAGAGCACCAGTTTTCAGCAGCCTCCGAGTGAGAGTCTCCAAGCTTGGGCAGGCTTGTGGTGCTGGGGGCTGCACAGAAATCTGCCCATCCTGCACACACACACACCTAGGGGGAGAAATGGAGGCCTAGGGAAGGGTTTCAGGCCCCCAGGACTGGTCCCAGCACAGAAACCTCTGCTCTGCTCACTAGGCAGCAGGTCGGGGTCTCCACTGCATAAATGGCACAGGCAACAGCCATAACCAAGGCTCCCAAAATCGCTCATCCCTGCATGACCTCAGGATCCCTCCTCTGCTGCGGAGGAGAGGATGCTGTGGGGCAGTGAGGAGGCAGAGGGGGGCTGCAGTCCCCCTGCCTGGGCTGGCTCAGACACTCCCATGTCAACCTGTCTAAACAGCACCTCCTCCTGCAGAGACCTGGCGCTGGGGGTCGGCAGCTCAGCATCTCTGGGATTCGTCACGGTATCACTGGAGTTATCAAGCAGCAGCTTGGAACAGGCATCCCAAAGGGGTCGGGTCAACCAGACCCACCCTCATCCAGCCGCCAGGAAAGCGGCCTCTGGGGCTGAGGACAGGGATGGGACTCAGGTGGCACTGGGTTGGTCCTCCCTGGCCACTGACACCCTGCCTCACATCAGGCATATGGCTTCACCTCCATGCAAGGCTGGAATCTCCTCACCTCACCCCAGCGTGAAGGCAGCTCTCCTCAGGGAAGGAGCCAGGCTGTGATGGGCAATGCCTGGCCAATGTTTGCTGCTTCACAGAGGCACTAATGGATGGGACACAGCCCATCCATGCCTCTGCCTCACTCCGCTCTGGTGCTGCTGATGGTCGTAACAAAGAGCATTTATCCAGCTGCATTCCCAGTTTCTCCTGCTTTCTATTTCCCTTTTCTGTCACTCAGGTGTGACAACTTTAATACCCATGAATAATAAGGTGGATGGTAACCATAACAGTACATGTAGCCCTGTGTTGGCTTTTCTCCGTCTGCAGGGTCACACTTTAGGCGACAGAAGGGTTAGAAGGAGTTAACAGGAGACTCCCAGGTCCCCTAAGCATCTTGCTCGGGGTCTTAAGCCCATAAGCAATGGTGCTAAAGATGATTTTAAGCCACGATTATAAGAAATCTATTGATCTTTTTGACTCTATAATGACAGATTAACCATTTTAATAAAACATCTATTAATCATGCATTAACCCTTCTCAGCTATTTGTACATTGAACACTAAATTGACAAGGGTATTGGGATTTCTAGGAGGCTTTTTGGAGGGGGAGGGAGGGGAGGTTTCTTTAGATAACAACAACAACAACAACAAGAAAATAATGCAAACTTACAGAGGGGGAGAGTTAAAATCATACGATGAGTGGCAGTTGCAGACGCCTGGGGCCCTCTTTGGTTGTCGCTTCTATCTGGCAATCAATTGACAAGAAATTGAGATTATGAAACATTGTGCCTGTGATCAAAGAAGGTGGGCATCCTTCCCCCATCCGAGGCCAAATCTCCACTCCCCCATGGGAACCAACGTCAGGGAACACCAGTGATTTGGCCTTTGGCAGGCACCAGACAATGCTGACACCAATTCTAGAGTGAACATGTCCACCAGCCCCATGGGTCTTTATGGCAAACTCTGAGCAAGGCTGAAGCATTCTGAAGGTGGGTCCCACCAGAGCATCTAAAATGCCCACGGCTTTTTTGGGAGACTTCATCTGGAGCGGCAGAGGAAAAAGAAAGGGAAATGAGCAAAGCAAACACCCCGCCAGCTCAGGTCATCCGGGAATGGGCAAGGGCTGCTCACCCCCTCTCCCTGCCTTCCCTTGAAACCCACAGCATTGGTGTGGAATGGTCCAGCCTGCAGACCTGGACCAGCACAGCCCTGGGGCCTCTTGAGTAAGCGCTGGGGAGGGGGTGGGCGACGCTTCCTCCTGCGCCAACCGTTGCAGCCTCAGAAACCACCAAGTCCCTGGTGCGTCAGGAACTGCCTGGAGGCCGGAGCTTCCTGCAGGTGCCCTGCGCTCATGAATCACACCTTGTCAGGGCTCGGGGTGCCCAACGGCTGGGTGACCACTGAGGTGCCCGGGGTGCACCCACCTCCCCACCACACCATCCCAGCCAGGCGAGGGTTAAGCAGGCATTAATCACACCGTTTGAGAGACATTTCAAAGCCTCTTCCAAATATTATAAAAAATGTCTTTAATCTTCTAATAGCGCAAACTCCTCTGATGATGGATGGAGGGAAGTCGCCTCTCTCCTCCTGATCCTAACAGATGAGGCTGAAGAGCTGCTGCTCTGGAGGGGGGGAAAGTTGGGGAGGGAGCTGGGGGAAGAGAAGGACATTTCTCAACCTCCCACCAGAGCAGTTATAAATATGAGGTCATACAGCAAGAGATGATAACACATTAAGGGCTCTTGAGATATTAGTCTGTCAGCCTCGTTAGACACAGCCTATTTGGGGCTGACTGCGTAATTAGAGGCTGGGGTACCCATAACTCATTGGTGTTTAGAGGTAGGAAGGGGCTCCAGTCAGCATCACCCTCAGCACTCTGAGAAGTAATCTCCATCAGGCATTAAACCCCACTCCTTGCTGCAAAAATAACCCTTTCCCCCCCAGGAAAAACCACTCCTGTTTCCCACCTTCTGCCCATCCCACAGCCCCGAGCCCACTGCATGCTCAATGCACCCACCCTTGCCTCTCCCCTTCCCTGCAGGTGGGGAACAGGGTTGTGACTTGGCCAAGGTGACCCAAGGCAGTTAGTGAACAGGTGGAAAAGTCCTGGCTCCCAGTTCCCTTCCCGTGCAACAGCCCATTGCAAGAAGCTATGCTCTGCTCTGCAATGGACTGCATCCCCCGAGAACCCCTACACAGCCTCCACAGCAAGTCTGACCCTCCTGCAACCTTCTGCCTTCCAGGGAACAGCTCCAAGTTGGGCTGGAGACACCTCGGGGAGGTGGATATACTTGGACAAAGATGATCTTGGGGAAGACTGAGCAGAAATGAGTCCAAGGAAAGGCAAAAACGTAAGCACCCCAGGACAGTTTGTCATTCCTGCCCTGCTGCGAGCATCCCCATGCTTTGTGAGGAACCTGGCGAGGAGCTGGGCTTTCCATGTCCTCTCCACTTTCTCTTCTCAGTTCTGCCTAGGTGGTGGTGAGCCATGACACGGGCAGGCACTTCCCAACCAACCCAGCCAAAAGTGAAACGGGGAAGGGGAGCGTTTCCCTTCCGCAAGAACCGTGCAGAGCGAGGGCACCGCAAGAGCCGGCTCTGACTTGAAAGGGAACAGATGGAGCAGTGAGCAGGGGAAGGCAGGCAAAAGCCAAACCCACCCCCATGCCCCCCACAGAGCCTTCCCAGCAGCACATCCCTGTAACTCCTCTCGCTCTGTGGCAGGGGGAAAATTAAGGCGTTGGGAAGGGCAGGAACATCAAATGAGAAACAACAGCCCTCACTGCAGGGACTGCCATGACACTGCCAAAGTCTGTGGCGTGGCCACCCAATGCCTCATCCCCTCTCCCTGCTCGCCTGCTGCAGCTGGGGAGGGGGCAAGGGGTCCACAGAGGAGGGGGCAACCCCATGGCTTCCCAGGCTGAGGTAGGATAATGAATCCTGATGGGGGAAGTGACCTTTTCCAAATGCCACATGTCATTGGATTTTATATCACACCAGGACAATGTGCCATGGGTATTAAAATCGTTTTTCCAATAGAAGTGTGCGTGTGTATGTGCGTGTCAGAGAGAGATGTGAGAAAAATAAAATTAAGATGTGAAAATTAGGCTGCCTCTAAACATGGCCTTTAGAAAAGACTTAGGTCCTCACAGAGCAGGACTGACAGAGAACATCCATGCCCTTTGCTCCCGAGATCACAGAGGATTTTGTCAAGGGAATACGACTTGTCCAAACCCTATGACAGAAAAAGAGAAAAGGATCTCAGGAGTCCTTATCCACACTTCTAAAGTTCTGCAAAGACTTTCATCTCTACAGTATCCCCTCTGCCACGAAGGGACATCTCCAGGACTGCTCTACCCATAGAGGCACATTCAGACACATATGGAGCCCAGATCACCTTGCACTTGTGCTCCTGGACACCCACAGGTTTTAGTCCGGGCTGTGCATGAGGAGAAAGTGAAGTCCTGCATGACACCCAACACCAACTTGCTCAGCCTCACCCGGGATGCAGAGCAGCCTGTATCCCTGTGGGCCAGCCCAAAGTTGTGTGCAGAGCATCCATGGAGTTAACCACGCACACGGGTATGGACACTTTCCCCCTGTATGCCAGGATACATTCCCATGTGAAAACACAATGTGAAAAGGGAGGCGCTGGAAGCCAAATTCACTTGAACTCCAGCCCGTTCCCTCAATCTGCAGGGCAATTGTCCGGCTGAAACAACAACGCTGGGACAGAAAAAAAAAAAAAAAGGACAAGCTGTGCTTGTTTATTCAGCTTCTTTCTCCCTCACTCCTCTTGACAATACCCTGACACTGTGTCCTGCCGCGCCAGGGCTGCAACCCCAATGGGCTAAATTTATCCCAGCTGGAGCCCTGTTTACAAGTCTTGTCCTGTTTACAGCACGGTCCATCCTGCCCAGGACCAGGCAGTGGCCATCTCCAGGGTGGACAGTTAGTGCCTCACCTTCCTCAGCCTCTGCTGTTCCCAGGCTGCCTGTGTGGTTCCTGGAAAGGTGCCCAATTCCCTGTACCTGCACACAGGACAGCTCTGCGTCCCCCTGCCCACCAGGGAAGCAACGGGGAGATGTGGGTTTACGTGGCCTGCTGCTTGCCCAGCACATCTCCATGGTGGCCCAGGAGGCCACAGCCTCCATCACTGCTGGCACACCATCACCAGGAAAATGGCAGTTGCAAGCTCAGCAACGAGGGTGCAGCACATTCCATGAGAAGCCAACTGGGAACAACCATGCTGCACCATGGAAGCACTAGTGGAGCTGCACATCTCGTGCAGCCACGCGTGGATGCTTTGCTCTCCCTGCCTCACAATGCAGACGCTTTTTTTTTTTTTTTTGCTGTCACTCACCCATCCTGGTCTCCCTGATGGCTCATATGGGGTGGGAGGGCAGAGCAGGCAGGAGCTCAGCCCCTCTTAAGGGTGACAAACTGGGTGTCACACCAGGGGTCTGAGCAGTTGAGCCCAGCCAGGCGTGATGGGTTGAAGGTGTGAACAGAGTAACCTTGGGACACGGAGGAGGGGTACTCACTGCCCACACCCCTCTTGCATTCTTCCTGCACGAATTCCCATCTCTGGGGGAATGCACTGGCCATGGTCTGCTGGGGAGTGACAGGAGCTCACCTGGATGCCCTCCAGTATGGGGGTCTCCTGTAGTCTCAGACTGCCTCACCTCCAGGAGCTGCCTTCAGCAGGGCTCAGTTAGCAACATCCAGGCTCTTATTTGCTGTTTAATGAGTTCCAGGTAATGAATCCCAACACATGAAAGCTTTACATTAAACCTTTGGCTTGCTGTCAGCATTGGCCACCAGTTTGGAGAGGCTGGGTATCACAAGAGCGGTTTCAGGAGTGACTAAAAACCCTCACCTAGGAGCCTGTGTACCATCTTGTGCCCTGTCACCCCTTCCCTGTCCATGCCTGGTGGATGCAGAGGGGACATGAGTGCCCTGTGGATATGAAATGAAGCAGCTGGTCCGGTGCTCCCTCAGCCTCCCTCCTCAGGGCCAGTGAACAGAGGTTTGCCTCATCCCCAGTGGCAGGGCCATTGCTCAGCAGTGATGGATCCCTCCTTGCACCTGCTCAAGGCTGCATGTACTTAGGCTTAATGAGTGAGCAAGCTCTGACACGCTGATGATGCAGCCCTTTTTCACGTGGACCTGGTGCAAACCACTGCCTGCTGTTGCCTTGGGAAGCCTCCTGCTTGAAACCATGAGCCCTGGATCCCATCTTGTCGTAAGGGGCCCCTCATGTGCAGATGGACGGGAAAGGAAGGTCTCACAGAGAGACCCTGAGCTGGGTTCAGCTACCAAACTGGATGAGAGGATCAAATCTCAGTGCCCAATGCTGCATCTGTGCAAGGAAAGGGTCTAAGAGCAGCTGAGTCTGGACCAAGGCTCCAGTTGCTGCAGGTGCAGGAGCAGAAGAGAAAGCAAGACTTTCCTGTTGTTCACGTTTTCTGGAGACAAGTAGATTGTCCAGAGCAATGCCCATGGTGCACAAGAGCAGTGTCCATCTTCCAAGTGCCTCCCCATGTCTCACTGCTCACACCTACCTCACTTCTTGCCTGTGGCCCAACTTTGGGTTTGTTTGTATGCTGGGTGGGGGAAGCCTTTCTGCACTGCCTGCCCCTGATCACACTGCCTGGTGAAGCAAAAGCTCCAGGGAGATCAGAAAAGGGGTTGTACACCCCAGTCCAGCTCCTTGCCCAGAGTTCTGGAGATGATCTGTGCCTGACTGTGTGGGGAGGGAGAATTTGAATGTAAAGGCTTGACTACATGAAGTCCTGCTCCTGAGAAGTCCCCCATGCCGGGCATTTTACTATTCCCAAAACAACACCTTGCTCAAGTTCACCAGATCCCCTTTCGCCCTGAAATACAAATGCAGCTTTTGGGGAATATTTCACGAGTCAGAAAATCACCTCCACCCTCCATTCACACTCACTTCCAAGTGCAGGAAGGACATTAAGGGAAGGGCTGATGGAGTGGCACGTCTGCGCACAAACATGTATGTGCGTGCCCCTCACACGTGCAGCTCCTCATCTCCGGAAGAAGATCTTCTTGTCAGGAAGTCACGGCCGTGATTACTTTGTCTTCCACGTTTAAGAACATCCCTAACTGCTCCTTGGATAGCTCAATTAGTAAAGTGAATATATTATATAAAGTCTAAAAGATTAAACTATCATAGGCAGCCCATAATTTCATGAAGAAGTCAGGGGAGCATATCCCTCTTATTAACTCTATAACAAATGTGATGAAAATGTTCAAATAGAATGTTAATGCAATGTTACGTGTAATTTTCCCAGGCGATTTTCTGCTGAAATATTTCTTTATTAATAGTAATTGAGGGTATAAATTATGAATGAGGCGATTTTCTCCTTTCACTGGGAAAGACGTACTAATGGCAATAATTCTTTATAATAATTTTTTGGGGGGAGAATGGGGAGGGAGCTGGGGTGAGGGGTTTAAAGAAAAAAAAAATCTTTAAAGGGATTGCAAAATATATAGACTAGCAGTGCATGTTTTATGGCAGGGCGCTGTATTTTATATCCATGTGCTGGCCATCAGTCCTGTGTGGGTCTGTACTGCGTGTGCACGAGGTTCGGGCCTCTGGCAAAGGCAATTTCCTTCTCTATTCTATGTGTGTAAAACGTGACATCAAGACAGGGGAGCGTGAGAGCACCAATGCTGAGAGCCTGCAAATTCAGGACTCCCTGTTTCACTGCCTGAGGGAAAAAGGGGCTGGAAGCACGTGATGAGCTACAGGCACTTCTGGTTAGTGGGTTGGTACTCAGGTATGTGGTACAGGCTCTTGTCAATTTAATACAGACTCTGACACCTTTCCATGCTCCCACCATAACCAAAACCACTTCTTTGTGCTTGTGTTGGGGTTTTTTGGGTTGTGTTTCACCAGCAATGCAGCTTGCTGATCCTGACCCCAAGCACCTCCACCCAGGGAGACGTGTGGCAGTGAGGGTGCTACAGCCACTGAACCTTGTACACCTTGAAGCAGAGTGGGTCCGAGGGCTACGCTGGCTTCCAGAGGCCACCCCTGTGTGGGACAGAGCCTGGGGACACACACACAGGGCCAGCTCAGGGCCACGCGCTCGCACACCACGGACAGGCAGCCCCGAGCAGCACAGCTGCTCACAGGGCAACAAAAAGTCCTTTCTGCGATGCCAGAATGAAAGAGGCGTTTTACAAGGATTTCAGAGCTTGCTCTCCTTCAGGTTTGTACGGTTTTTTTCGACAGACCAAACGATTTCAAAATTTTTCCACTCGATTAAAAGAAATGATGGTTTGAGTGCAATTCTTAGCCCCTTCCTCCTGCACACATCTCTCTTCTCTAAGAAAGATAAAGGAGAAAGAAAAGATGGTATCCCTTAAATTTTCATTACACTTCAATTGGCTGGAAAAAAAACCCAAACTCTGAAAGGTTTAAAACTTTTATACCAGAGAATCCACTTTTCTCCCCTATTTTATTTAAAGGAAAGGAAACTTTTTGAACAAGCTGTAGACTACAACGAGCATAGGAATAAAAACCTCCTGACCCCAGGCCTTTGCCATACAAACTAAAGAGCTTAAGCAAGCTAAAAATTGCCTCTGGTAAGGGATTCCACCAAGGGTGAGCAGCACATACTAGTACCCAGTAAGGGGCAGAGGTCCTGGACACCCACGCACAGGGGGTGCAGATGTGACCCACATGAGTGCAAGTCTGTTGGGGAGTGGGTGGCTTTGCTCTTCCCTGGGGGCTGCTCTTACATTCCCTATTTCTACTGGGGGATTCCCCTGCTCAGGCTCAGGCTGAGCTCCTCGCTGGGCTGGAAGAAGAGCCAGAGCTGGTCCTCCTGCAGGCAGCCAGGCTGTGCTGCCCTGTCTCTCCCCTCCTCTGGAGGCGTGGACCCTCAGGCCCTGCCTGGGGCTTACCCCACACGGGCAGACTGTGCGAGAGGCTGCAGAAAAGCAAGACAAAATCAGCGTGATCCGTCACCAACCCTCCTCAAAATTAGGTTAATAATTTATGATGTTAAATGGGACAGTTAATAGCTGGGCCAGATGATTCCTCAGCTAATCTAGAGCACGGGCTGAGCTGCAACGAGTCCTCTGAGAGTTCATTACACTCCCCAACCCTCGGCGCTAGTGCTTTTGGCTCTACTGATACCTACGGGAGGCTGTGGCTGGTGCCGCTGGCAACGCGCCTAAGACTCGCCCCTCATCAATTAAGAGAAATAAGGAAATCGACAGGAAAATTAATTTCCAAAGAGACAATGCCTCTGACACCCGCACTGCCCTCGGAAAGCTGGGGGGGGTTATCTGGGAATCTGCCTGCCTGGGGAGGAGGTTGCATTTTCTGTCTTGCAGAGCGAGGTCAGGTTGCTTTCCTGAGGGCTGGGAGAGCAAGGAGGGATGTAAGTGACTGAACAGAAGGTGCTTTTGCTCCCAGGTGACTCCCAAGCAGGCTCCTTATGAGGGAGGGTGCTCAGCCACATTTGTGAGGACATGCCTGCTGCTTAAAGCCCCCCCTGCACCCCCTCCCTGGCACAGGGTGGCTCACTGGCAGCAAGGATTTACACCCTGACAAAGCACATTCCCAAAGAAACCTCAGAGATGAAGAGTCAGGATGAGAAGGTTCAGCAGATCTTTTCTATCAAGGAGACAGAGCAAGGACAGTCCCCACCTCAGGGACAAGACTGACAGAGTGCTCCCCAGGGCCAGCCCTCATCCCAGAGCGTGGTGGTGGGTGGATCTTCAGCCGCTTGCCTGTCTCAACAAAGACCTTCCGGTACTGACAGCACAGGAGTCCCACTTTGCCCATCCTGCCTCACTTCTTCCTTCACAAAGGCCAGATCCTGCAAGGCAGAAATCCTGCAGAAAGTTTTCTGTCTCCGGGACCACACTCAAGAGAAACAGAAAGTAGGCAGGGACCCACCTCACTGATCCCAACTGTACGTGGGGGCAGGAATCAGCTCCTTTGTTCCAGCATATCCCTGGGGGATGCTGTAAAGCAGTGCCAGCCTTAGGCAAACCTGGAAGAGGGTGCCACAGGCACTCTTCTCTCCAGAAGAGCTAGAGATGGGTACCCTTGAGTGTGGTTCTTCAGACAGCCCAAATCTCTTTTACAAATAGAAAACCTAAGGCACACCCAGTCTGAGTGACTACCTCAACATCAACAGCAATAACAGGTGAAGGGAGTAATTCCTTTAACACCCTAGGGTTCCCAGTCCCAGGGTGTCCATGTGCTGCCCTTAAGTGGGAGACAGACCCAATGGGCTGAAAAGTAACTGGCTGGGCTACAAGTACAGGCTGCTGCAGCCAGATGTGCACTGATGACTCGTGCAGATGTTGGCCCTGCAGCACGTCTGGGCAGTAATTCCCCTTCTCCCTTCCACATTCCTGCTCTGCCAAATTCAAACCATGCGCAGTGTGGGGGGATTACCTGCAATTACAGCTTTCACAGGCTGGGGCTCGCTTCACTCAGCTGGGGAAGTGGGGGAGAGCGGCAAGAGGTAAGGGCATCCATATGGTGGGCTTCTACAGCCATTCCCTCTGCCTGTGTTAGAGGCAGCCAGTGCTGTCTCACCCCTGCAGCACTCTCTCTTCCTCTGAATCCCCCTCCAAGGGGGAGAACTAAGAGGGACTCTTGTGGGTAGAGGGGAGCCCCAGCCTGGGGCCAGCAGCAGAGTCAGTTTTCCTTCCAGCTTCTGCCCAAGTGTGTATGGGAGAAATGACAATTAGGGGGACAACAAATGAGGCTGCCAGACCCTGGGGGGGACATGTGCAGTAACTTGAGGCTGAAGCGGAAATAGCTCCAGTCGACCCACTTAGAAAATCATCATTACTGTAAAATTTATGGCTGACAGGAGCTTGTCTGATAGATATGACTATTTAAAGGCAGCCAAAGCCTCCATTTATATCAGTGTGAGGAAAGGGGGGGTAAAGAGAGATGGGGCAGGTTTGAAGATCAAAGGGGCACCCAGAAAAGCAAAGGGGACCACATCTGCCCTGGTGGCAGGGGCAAAGGGGCAGTGGCTTCAGCTATGGAAAGGGCTGGTATGGTGGGGTGAAGTGCTGTGTCACATGGGAGGGGAGCAACCCTCTGCCATTGAGTCTGCTGTCCCGGACCCTGAGACCACAGCATTCTCTGTGGCCCCCACCAGCCATTCCTGCCTTTGGGGCTGACAAAGTGCCACCACCTGGGAGCAGGCTGTCCCAGGCCCCTGGCACACAGGTGAGCTCTTCTGGATTCGGCACCATCCAGGCAGTGGTGGGCATGGCCACTGTCACCCGCTCAGAGTGTGCTTGTCATTAGATGTGAAGGAAGAAAGCAATTGCTGGGATTGGGAAAGAAAAAAAGCAGTGGCAGATTTGGAGGACAACAAACAAATGCCTGTGATGCCTCAGAGGTTTTTTTTCCCTTCCTTTTTCGAAGGACAGAAAGTTACTCTCGATGGGAGACTCCTGATAGGCCACTGCTTTACCCCAGCTCCTCAGCTGTCCTCCTTACCTGCACTTCCCTCAAGGCTTTACAAAGAGAATGATGCAATCACTCAGTGGCTTTTGGGGGGAGCACCTTGTCCCAGCAGCAAAGCCAGGAAAAAGACCTACTTGACAGTTCCTTGGGCCAGGCCATCCCTCACTGGTGAACCTTCATCTCTGGTCAAGAATAAATTCTGCAAGTGTTCTGGGGGTAGACCCCAGGGATGCCCAGCTTGGCTGGACACACACTGCATGTCCCAGCCAGCATGTCCCTGTGCCGTGGTTCCCTATGGATGTGCAAGGGAACACCACACCCAGCCACAAGCAAGTTGCAAATGAGCACGGAGGTATGGATGAGCTCTCCACCCAGGTGCTCCCAGAAGGCTGATGGATGCAGAGCAGCAGACTGCGGGGCAGCACTCCATGCCATCCAGAGCAGGGAGCAGTCCCCAGAGGGCACCCTGCCCAGGGACAGCACGGAGCCAGTCAGCATTCCCATCCGGGCTCTCCTCCCCAATTGGGCTGCTCCCTGTCCTTCGGGGATGGCGATGGCTCCTCACCTGATTGAATTTCCAGGCCATCACTCGCTCTCCCTGCAGCTGCGAGGCACGATCGCCCTCCCGGCAACCCCACGCTCACCCCGCGGAAGGAGGGGCTAATTCAGTTAGCCCAGTGGCATTAGCTGCCGTGAAGAATAACCCGCCAACAAGGCCCTGCGAGCCTGACACAATATTAAAGACCCCACTGCCCTCACTTGGGGCAGATTAAGCTGGGCTCATTGCTTTAATGCTGCACTCCTCGGCCGGGCTCCCTCCAAGGCTCTGCACCTTAACTGTATTACCCCAGCACCGATGTGCTTGACCTGCCGATATTGCTCCCACTGATAATTCACCTCCCAAGAAACTTTGCCTTTTTGACCTCCTGCTGGATCAGGCTCTAACCCCACGGAGCAGGGCTACCCCTGCATCCCACCATCCACGGGCTCTCTTTCCCGCAGCATCGCCTCCTGCATCCCCGACCTGCTAGGGGCCTTGAGGTGCCGCCTTCTGCCAAACTCAGACAACTCACTCCTGCAAACGGGTCACTGTGGTGATCCCAATCATTATCCATGACTGCACCGACATGCACAGTGAACATGTGGCGCACACGTGGGTTTGTGGAGGATGGAGAACACAATTTACAGCACCAAGGATGTCCAGGACATCCTGGCTCACTAAACTCAGTAGCAACGTGAAGTGATGCACAGAGGGAGCATCATGTCCTTCCTGCTCCCAGGGATACAGATGTCTCATCTGACCCAAGGAAGCAATCAGGAAAAACACCCAAATACCAGCCTAGGGGGAGCCTGGGCTCCAAGGGAAACTCAACAGAGCGGCATGGGAGCAAGACACAGGATCATCCTGCTGCTGCCAAGTGCAGCCAATGCCAACATCATCTTGGCCTGACAGCAGCCACTTCTTCCTCTCACCCACAAGCTGCCAGCAGCTGTCTTGTGCTCTTACCCCTGCTTCACCCTGTGAGCAATACAGGGGGAGTCCTGAGATGCTGTCTGCTTGGGCTGCTGGCTCACAAGGCTTGCTTTTCACATGAAACAGCAACGCTGTGGAATCAATTTCCCACTTGGTCAAAACCAGAGGGCCAGTGTACCCTGTAAGACTCCAGAATGAAATTTTCAAACATGGAAAAGTCACCTTTTCTGAGAAAAAAAGTAACAGTGACTTAGCCAACCTATTCACTTCCGCCCTCCTCACCAGAAAATCAAAATCATCTATACCAATCTTTTCCACTTACTTTTATCATTGGCCATGATATCCCTGATATCATTTTATCAGTATCTAAAAGACAGATTGGATTGCTGGATGCTATGTCTCGCCTCCTCAGAAACCAGCAGGTTTGCAACAGTGCATTGTAATTCCAGCTCTAGACCTAGAACAAGGCATCTGCTCCCTGCTCTGCTCCCTTGCCTTTGCACAGGTGGTTTTTATCCTTGCCTTGCACAGTTAGCGCTTGGGTAGTGTATAAGAGGTTGGAAAACTAGTTATGTGTCTTTACATAACTAATGTATATTAGTTACAATGCATATTAGTCATGTCAATAATATTGACATTATTATTTACATTAAATAATAATAATAACAACCACGCACTGCTCACAACAAGCAGGCCCTCCTTTCAGACACATTTTGCTTCCTTATTTTCTGATTTCACTATTCTAAGGTGTGTTTCCTTTTTTCTGAAGAAACAAAACTAGAAAAAGGAACAAACCTAAACTTCCACTTATAACTCAGACCACAAGTCGTGGCATTTTTCTTAATAATAAAAGCCTTGGTGAAGCTGTGTTTGACCCGGTGCTGCTGGCACAGGAAGCAGAGTGCCCACACAAAAGGGGTGTCACAGAGCAGCTGTGAATCTGTGTGGTTTGGTGGCTACTGAGACAGAAGGGCTCTGTTTTGAGGTTTGCCATCACCCAAAGGCTTATGTGACCCTGAGGAAGGCACAGCACCTCTCCCTGTCCTGGATCCCTTCTGCCCTCCTCTGGGAGCACAGGGATATCAGTAGGTGTGGGAATTTGCTGCTGTCTCTCACCTGGGGCAGAAGGAGCTCTCACCTTCCCAGCATGGAACACCACCTGTGCAGTCTCACATCCTCAATTTGCTGGCTGGATCACATCTCAGAAATTGTGCTTGTCCCTGGTGCTCAGCCCAGAACCTGGCTGGACCTGGGACCTGTTCTAGCCTGATGCAGCTGCCATGCTGAGCAACACAGAAAATTTTCAGTAACACAAATTAAGCCCACAGACAGGAGCAGAGCTGGGACGCGTAACTACACAGGAAACACAAAGGCTTATTCCTTCTACTGCACTCCTGGAAAGGATCTCTCAGCTGCTCACATACATATTGCTGAGAAGGGACTCAATCCAGTTCCCACTTACACAGGCCATGACGTGGCTGAGGGCAGGGCAGATCCACACTGCTGGAAGCAGGAGCAGACCCTGCCCTTGGTGTGCAGCCAAACGGATCGGAAACAGGGAAGGGCGTATAGCTTTTACAAGCCTTTCTTAAAAAAGGCAGGCAGTGCCAGGGTAGAGTCAGGCCCCAAATTTAGGCTTGGGCAAAAAGACAAGGATCATTCATTCCCCGTTGTGCAGTCCACATGCCTGGGAGGCGAATGGAAAATGGTTGATGTGAACACTTTTTTCCTATCAGAGTTTATTTTTTTAAGTGCAATGCCTTAGCACTGAGGCCTCTGCCCTGCTGCAGGGCCTGAGCAAACCTTGTGCTGCTGTGCCCGTCCCCAGCTCCAACAACATCCCTGTGCTGGGCTTCCCTGCAGATGGGCAGTGCCCGTGGGCACTGGCAGCCCACAGCATCTCCCTGCTTTTCCATCCACTGGTCCAGAAAGCGACTGGTCAAGCCAGTAACATCTGCACAAAGGGGAGCCACCTGTCCCATCGTGGGGACTGGAAGCACCCTCAGCAGCACGGGGCAGGTGACATGGGACACTGGGCTCTCTGCTTCTCACCCTTCTGACATGACCCCTCCTGTTAGGGGGAGATTTAAGGTGCTCTTATATCTCCCTGCTGTAAATGGCATCATAAAAGTGACAGAACGACGTTCATATGGATGCTTGTTAAAATTTTATTACTAATCACCACCAAAGTTAGCTGCTATATTTAATCCAGGCTGGGAAAAAGAGGGGAGGGGACACTGCCTGGGCAGGATAGAGATATCCAGTTCAGAAAGCAAAGGCAGGACAAGCTGATGAGCGGTCCTGATGTAGCTCGTGGACACAGGCTGCAGCAATTGCAAATAAAAACCCCAGAGCCTTCATTCTTTGCTTGTCAGCAGCAGCCACAAGCCTTTTACAAGCCCTAATTCGAGAGTAGGATGGGCTCGTGGTGGATCACAAGGCTATGGATCAAAGAGACCTCAGCAGAACTCCCACCTCGGTCGCAGCCTCCCCAAGTAGCCCTGGGCTCTTCCCTGTGTGGAAGCTCCTCCTGTACAAAGCGGTTGGGAACAGAGATTTAACAAGATAACCAGTTCTCCAGGCTGGGGAAGTCTCTCACGGGTGTGCAAGCACCTGCCAGTCCTAGGATGAGCGAGGCCTCTCCCCTGGGCCCGCGGGGACACACAGTTAAACTTCCTTTCCTGCTTCAGTCAGATTTCGTCCTTGCAGGTAAAAGAAGTGAGTGCTTAGGGGAGAGTGAACAAAGCCCAAGGATGCTAACTGTCTTGACAAAGTGGAAAGTTCAACAGTTGCAAAGGTGTCACAGAGCACTTCCAGACTTGTCCTTACTGAAGCATCAGTGGGAAAGGACCGGTGAGGAGTTCTGCTATCGCCAAGATGACAGACGAGGAAGGAGGAAAGATGGTGAAAAACATAGAGCATGCAGATGGTATGGGCTCAGCTATCCCTGCTGGACCCACAGATCGTAGTCAACTCCCCAAACAGAAACACAAAAAAAAGGATGGTGCAGATGGCCATGAGGGCAGAAGGCCCAAAAAGATGGTCACCTGTTCTGCTGTGTTAGTGGCATGCAGATGGTTCTGCCCCACTGCATGTGGCTGAGAGCTGGGGCATGGACTGCTCTTCCACCTCAGCATGACACACAGAGCAGAAGGGGACCTGCTCTGATCAGAGCTAACAAAGCACCCTTCTGCAGGGGGATCATGAAAAGGCCATGAGGAGTTTGCTGCTCTGCTGTCTGTCCAGCGCTGGGAATGGTAGGAAAATATTTTATTGATGCAGCAAGGAAGGGAGCAGAGGGAGAAAAGTCTCACAATGAAAATAAACAGCTTGGAGTGTCTCTTCAATTTGATAATGGCATCCAGGTGGCTACAGGTTTCTGGAGAATGAAAGACAAACTACTGCGTGAAAGACTTTGGCTGCCAGTACACCTGCCTGCCTGTACCACAGAGGGGAACAGGAGAGGGAGACATGCTCCTCTTTGAGGATGCTCTCAGAAGCCTCCCTGGCACTCCCCATCTGCATGTCCCTCCAGCTTTATGGCACCCTCAGGTGTTCTTGGCAGGTACAAACATCCTTATCTGCCTTCATACTTGCTGCAATTCAGAATCACTGAGAGTGCTGCCATTTGGCTCCCCATCACCACTTCCCAGTTACCTTGTTTCTGGCACTCTAAGGGAGCCGCTGTCTGTCAATCCTCACATCCATCTTTAGGGCTCCCGTATAAATCTCCTAGAGGCCTCTTTGCTCCCTATATATCTATCTAATTAATGTTAGTATAAGTAAAGCACAGCCTTTTCCCCTTAATAAGCAGAGTGCTGACTTTATTACAGGTCTTTTTTTTTCCCCCCCTTCTTCTTGCTTCAGTGCTTTAAATCATGTCCAGGAAAGCGCTTACGAAGGGAAAGGCTGCGCATCACATCTCGTGGTGCCTTCGCCCCGGCACGGCTGGGGAGGGCCGTGGGGACCGGGGGGCAGAGGGCAGCGGGAGGAAATTGGACAGGATGTGTTCAGAGTGATGCCAAGAGCGCTGCGCTGCCAGGTTAGCCGGGGTCAGGGGAGAAGTCAAAGGCCATCGATGTGTTGTCTGGCTGAAGGCAGAGTCCAAGCCAAACAAGGTGTTAAATGTCTGCTAATTAGAAGTGTCAAAACAGGACTGGAAAGGCAGGCATGTCTGGGGAGGGCCTGGAAATGTGATAAGTGGGACTTGGTGGAAAGAGAGATGAAATTGTGGGGCTCCAGGCAGCACTGCAGGTGAGAGTGAGAAGGCCCCTACAGCAGCATTTGTGCTTCTTGGATACTTTTTTTGGTCCAGAAATCCTAAATGTGAGATGTAAAGAAAATGGGCTCAGAGGACAGCAAGATCTGTTCTGTTCTGTGTTCCAATAAATTCTTAGGATTGTATGAAGCAGAGAAGAATTTATAAACATGTTATTTGTCTGACATTAGCACGCTGTCTTTTTCCCTTTGACATCCCCCTTGTCTCATTTTGCTCTTTGTCCCATGGGAAGTGTTTGTTCTCCCTTCCTCTCTCTCCCACACTGCCATCAGGCTGCCTTGAACTGAGTGCACTCACCTCTGCCTGCCTGTGGCACTGGGGGATGCTGCAGGTGATGATGCCGAAGGGAGACCCGTAACTCCCAGTCTCCTGAGGCTGCACAGCAAATTGCTGGTGGAGAAGCGATGGAGGAAGACCTGGCCTGCAGGCTGGGCTTGGCTCAGTGACTCTCCAGCCCTTTGCAAGTTCCTTCTTCTTGTGCATCACATGGATGCTGTGTCTGATAGTAACCCACTAACAAGCAGACGCTTCAAAGAGCAGCAGGGACACTGCTGGAGGGGACACTGCTGGAGGGGACACCGCTGGAGGGGACACTGTGCATACACTGTTAATGCTCCTGGTGCCCAGCCACGTCATGCACGTGAGAGCACGTGCCATCAGATCCCTTGCAGCCAAAGAAACACACTTGGCCTCCAGCAAGCCAGGCACAGGGAAGTGGTGCCTCACTGCTTCCTACTGCTACACCAACCCACAACCTAGTCATCCCCTGATCCAGCACTGGAGACAGAAGGCTGCCCTGAAAGCGTTAATGCTCCCCCTGCCCTGGGTGCTGGGGTGAAAGGGTTACCCATGTTGTGCTCGGATTCTTTCGCTGTAATGTGATTTCTTGGCTCTTGCGTATATATTTATGCAGTTTTGTCCACACTCTGGCCCACTCCCCCCACATGGTGGCTATCGATCAGGCTAATGGAAGGGATCCGATTGCACATGCTCCGACGTGCTCCAACACAGCCTCGCCAACGCTGGCCCAACCAATCAATGCTGAGGTGCCCCGAAAATTTCCCATAATCTGATTTGAAGATGTGTTATCACTTAATAAAATCCACACTTGCCCTTCCTCTTCCCCCCCTACTGAAATGCATTTGCACTCTGGCTCCCGGGCCAGCCCCTTCCATGCCGCTGCATCCTGCCAGCCTCTGGGAGAAGGACCATGAAGTGACCAGGGGCTAAAAATGCCTTAAGTGGGCAAGGGAGGAATAGAGAAGATAGCTCCTCTCCTGGGTAATCAGCACTGCTCAGCAGTGCCAGGGAGCACGCATGGTGACATGGGCTGGTGTGTGAGGGATCCCTGCTCCCTTTCATGGTACAGTGGCTGTAATGGTGGCAATGAAAAAAGGGGATGAAAAATACTGCTACTGAAAATATGGCGAAATAGGCCATCAGTCTTCTGTAGCCTGTCAACACACATTCCCATGGTCTTTGGAAAACAATTCACTACAGCGTGTGAGAACACCGAGGGTATTTGTGCTGTGAATGGGTGCCTGCTTTCTGATCAGGCTGCACATCAGTGACGGGAACAAAGTCCTGGGCAGCTGGGGCAAGATCCCAGTAGGGTTTAAATGAGATACTCCCTGTTACTGTGTCTTCTCCAGGGAGGTTTGTTTCTCCAAGAAAAGCAAAGTCAGAGCTTTCCCCCCTCTAACCAGACTAATTCTTTGTCACTTCCTTGCCCTCTGCTCCAACAGAAGATCTTGGTGCTACCTCGACAGCACCTCTGTTTCATAGAGGGGACATGGAGGGCTTGATGTTCCTGAGCTGTCCGGCTGGTTACAAATGGGAAGATGGCCACAAACAAGTCTGTCTCCTCCCACCCCTGTCAAATACAGGGAGGACGATGGTGCAGGATGCATACCCCAGAGGTGGCATCTTTTAAAGCCCTGTCCCTAAAAGACAGGAGTCTCCTCCTACAGCAGAGCAAGAAGTCATGCAGGCAGGGAGCCATGGCTGCCTGGGGACCCAGGGACAGGCGTGTGCCAGCAGCAGGCTGAACCCGAGCCCTGCAGATCAATGGTGTGTGGGGCTGCTCCCTGGGGCCCGAAACCCGACGCTGAGGTTCAATAATGCAGGGGGAGAGCTATCAATGGCTTCTCAGCTCTTCAGAGAGGAAAGCAAATTGAAAGGCTTGTCAGGAGTCAAAACAGAGCAGGGCAAGGCTGGGCTGAATGTCAGAGAGATTAAACAGGCAGAAAGCCACAGGGATGGGGATGGGGACAGGATGAGCGTGCAAGGCCACTGCTTTTTATGGTTCGTTTTGGTAACTGTAAGAACAGTCCAACTGCGGCAGAGCAGGGCACTTTCACATCAAGATGGGTGACCAGCGCTCCACAAAAGCTCTCTGACAGACAAAGAGGGTTTTGGCAGCTCTGGTTGCTTCGGATAAGGAGCCTGATGGCATGAGGCTCCCCCAGACTTAGGCACTGGGTCACTGAGCACCTCAGTGGTGTGACCCTCCTGCTTCTGTGCTGGTGCAGTCGAGGGCCAGGGAGGAGGGGACCCATGGCAGTGCTCTGTGTACTATTTCATACAGTGCCTCACATGGGGAGAAGGACAAGACCAGTCCCATGGTAGCCTCCAGTAGAAAATAACTCTTCCAGGCTCAGGTGGGACACTGCACCAACAGTAGATGATAAATAATGGTGATATTTCAATAGACACAGGTATGATAATGAAGGGCTATTCTTCTTTTGCAAAGATCACTTGTAGAATTAAATATTTATAAATGATATTTAGACTTCTAGTCCTGTAAAATGCCTTTTTTTACACAGATAATATATGTTGACTTGTTGGAGAACCAAACCAGTTTGATATGATTAAATACAGAGCTGAGTGACATGATTCATGCCCTTTCTTCACCACTTGCCAGCCTGTAGCACGTGCAAGACTCTCTCAATACATTTCTACAGACTTAAAATAAAATAAAATAAAGAAAGCCACAACCATCCCAGCTGCAAAATACATTGAAATCCTCCCAATATCCCAAACGCCTCTATCAACTTTGCAGTGTCTGGCTTGTAAGACGAAGTGTTTCGCACCACACCAGGCAGCTTTTTTATGGACAGAGTTTCATTTGTGCTTTACATGCGACTCATATCCAGCTCTGCTGCCTGACCCTGCAGGCCCTTGTGTGGGGACCAAGAGGCTAAACTGGCAGTGATGAAGATGATGGGGGATACAGACTTAAGCCCTCTCTCTCTCTCCCTTCTCACAGCGCTTTAGTACCACAGCCAAGGACAACCCTTTGGTTGGACTTGAACAACTATTTGGTTTAATACGGACATGACCAGGGATGTGTGCCTTCTCCAGAGCCTGCACTGGTTTCACATCTTGAAAGTACTCTCCATAGCTAAAAAACGGAGGAAGAAAGAGGCAGAAGAAAGAGGAAGAGATTGCCAGGCTAGTGAGACGTGCCCAGGGACACCTGTCCCACAGAGTTTGCCTAGACCTCAGCCCGACCACAGCATGGAGCCTCCATTTTGCAGTTTCACATGTACTAGGAAGGGAAAACTGTCCATCTTACAGAAGCTCCTTCTTAGCCTCACCTTACATATAATCATGGCCCGTTCACACCACACAGTTCTTGCACCAGTGTTTGCCCCTGCCCTAAGAGCAGTAGGGCTGGGCAAGGATCCTGGGAGTTGTCTGCACCCCAAAAGGCAAGGCCAGTTTCTAGCCCTTAGAGCATGCAGTTGGACTTGTTAAACAGCACAGGCAGCACTATTGGAAGGAGAAGTTTCCATTAATTTGCAGGTGCTGGGGGGAAGGGGGGCAGGAGAGGCCAGGTGCTTTCTGGACGCTGCCCCCAGCAATCTCCCCCTGGTCCATTCCCATTGTTCCGCAGACGTCCCATGCGGCCCCGCCAAAGGGGATAACAGGCTCAGGAACAGGCTGAGTGACAGCAGACACCTTATAAAATGCCTCGCAGAGCGGGCCTGGCGCCTTGCTGCACGCAGAGCACATGCCCACAGCCCAGCCAGGCTCGGCCCCCGCGCGCAGGTAGCGAAGGGGGGCTCACATCAAAGGCTCTGGTTTTGCAAGGCTCAGGACGCGGGAGGGCGTGAATTATAGACTTTGATGTCTGAGCAGCGGCAGAGGAATCGGCGTGAAGATCGTTTATAAATCGCTATTTATGGTCTCCACTAAGTGCCAGGCAGCCCCTTAAAGCAAGGGATCAGGTTTAACTGAGGGCCGCTGCAGAGAGCGGCTGCCGGCGGCTGGGCCAGGGCTCAGGCTGGGCTCTGCGTGGGCAGGACATGTTTTTGACACTCTCCATCCCAAAATGGAGTTCAACTCTTGAGATCTTCCAAGTGAATTTCCGTAGGGCTTCATCAATTCTGGGGATCCCCAGCGTGGGAGGCTGGTGGTGTTTGCAGGGCAGGAGAGCCACGGCTCCCAGAGCAGCAGCCCTGTGCCTCAGGTTTTGGAGCTCACATGGGGCTGATCCTGGTCCCTGCTAAGAGGAAAAGGGGCAAATGGGGAATCTCAGCATACTGCCTCTGCTACTAAGAGGTTTCCTGGCTGCTAACTCTGTTGCCTGATGTAGTTTGTAACAAAAACCAAGCCTGGGGACAGCTGCCTGACTTCCCTCGGCTGAGTCTATGCCAACATGCTCTGGCTGCCATGTTCCTCTTGAAGCAAGACTGGGACACCAACCAGGCAGCTCTATAGTGGAGGAAAGGACAGGATTCCATCAGGCACAAGGTCACTTCTGTCCACAGTTAGCAGTCGAGTCCTTCCACACCCAGCTGAGAGCACCTGTCCTCTGAGGACAGGCTCAGAGGGAGGGACATCCCTCTGAGGGAGGGACAGATGTATGCTGCTGCTTAAGGCACATCTGGGGGTGCTACCTCAAAGTCAGAGATTAAACCCTCCGAATCCTGGGAACATAAACCATTCAGATTTCAATCCACTGATCTGGAACTGCCCTGTCTGCCCCTGACCGGGACCCAACTGAAGGAATATCTGCTTTTGGGTTCTTTGTCTGATCTGAGAACAACCAGACTGGTTGGATTTCTCCCACATGGTTTGGCTCCTGTCCCTGTGGTCAGAGATCAATGGACAGCTGAGCCCCAGGGAAGCTGCAGTGAGGAGAATGCCTTGTCTGAGGCTGGCACACTCCTGGTGAACCCCACAAGATCCATCACCCTCAAATGCTTCCAGAGCTGACAATGAGTCTGCAGAGGTGGCTGTGCCCTCCCTGCCCCTTTTCTCATCCCAGCCAAAAACACACATTGCCTCACACAAGGAAGGACCATTACCTGAATACTGAGAAGCACATTTGGGAATGCCATGTGTTGTTCCTACACCTGAGCATCCCCCACCTATCACGCACTGACCTCTCTACTCTGACACTATTTCTTTGCCCTCAGTGATATTTGCAGTTCCCTCCATTGTAGCATAAGCTATGAATTCCTCTGCATAGCCTTCATGTCCTCTTCAGCATCACCAACTCACACACAGGCTTAGGCCAGATGTAACACCAGCCACTGCCTTTTTACCCAAAGGGATGCCATCCAAACTGTAATCTTTGAGCTGATCCGATTTACAATCCATCAGCCAGTTCTGAAGCCACCAGCTGCATTGCTCTGGGATGCACAAGGATGCTGGTCCAGATACTCTTTACTGTTCAAAACAGCACAAAAGACCATCACTAACAGAACTGGATTTCCCCCTTATCTTCAATTAAAAGTTAACATCCAGAATCTGCACCAAACTTTTCAAATGCAGCTGCTATATTTTGGAAACTGAGATAGACCCATATGCTGGAGTTTACAATGAGTTACAAGCCCCAAATCCAATTCTGGCCCCCCAAATCAGTGGACATTTTTGCGTGCTGACTATTAAATCAGGAGCACACAGACAGACTTCCCCATTGTCCTCTCCTGGCCTTAGAGCTTTCAGCATAGCAGCACTCAGCAGGCCTGGTTCTGCCCTTGCACATGCACATGTAAACTGTAGATAAGCACATATTTCTCCTTGCTCCAGCCACCCTCCAGGACTTATCTCAAGCAGGACGGAGAACCCTGCATCCCAGTTCAAATTGATCCCTCCTCAGACACAGTCATTTTTATGTCCAGAAATATTTATGTACTTTGCACAACTGTTGTTTGCAGATTCTCTCTTGGTGGCTTCCACACTTCACGGCAACCCCTGTTTGAAGTTGGACCAGATGGGAGCCTGGACCAAACATAAATAAACCAATCAAATCTGAGAAAACAAGCCCCCATCCCTCCTGCCTCCTCCTCGGACCAGTGTGAAGATCCAGCCCGGGAGAGGGGGGCAGGCTGTGCTCTGATGCTCAGGCTGCTCTCTCCGTCCACCCCTGAAGTCCCTTCCTCTGGGCTGAGTTTGGTATGTGCTGTTTGCAGGGGGCTTGTTTTTCTAACATGGTGAACACATGCTCTCTCCCGAGAATCATTTATTTTACATCAGAGATCCTGGGGCTCCTGACCCAGAGTTTTGCAAGATGGTTTTGTACTTTCCCCCGTGAGGAAGGAAGACACATTCCTCCAGCTACCACTGCAAGAATGGCAGGTCCCGGATGTGTCCTTCACAGATTGGGCTCTCCCTCACTTTCCTCTCAAGACAAAGGTTAAAAAAGACACAGCAAGGTCAGAGGATGCTCCAAGGGGCTCCACAAATGTCTCCCAGGAAGAAAATCCTGTTTCTTTTGTTGATAAGGGCCTCCTGCTTGTGGGCCAGAAGTAGATCAGATCAGCAAGGAAAGATGGACCCTGTTACACAGCCACTGAAGGGACGTCTGAATAAGTTATCCCCCGTTTTGACTATACCCCAACATTTCAGACCTCAAAGGAAGGCACAAAAAAGCCCTGAGGACATCTGTCTGCCATCAAGGTCTCTTCAGAGCCACCGGCAGCCAGTGTAGAACTTTTAACAGCCCAAAGTCCCACCAGCAGACCTGGCTGCTGCTGTGCCCTGCCATGAGTGCTCTGCCCTCAGCTCTGGCCGGGCTGCATCACACACGGCTGGAGCTGCTGCCTTGCAGGACCAAAGGCACCACGAAGCCCCAGGGCACAAGACAGCCAGTTCTCTTCTCCAGGGCGAGAGTCCCCTGAAATCCCTGCTGCACATGGACTCCAGCACCCACCTTCCTGCCCTGGGAGGGGAAAGGATGGCGAGGGAGAGCGATGGGGAGAGCAATGCATCTCTGCGAAACCCGATCCCTTAACACGGAGCTCCTCTGATGTGGGCAGCTTGTGCTTTACAGCATTAGAGGAGCAACATTTCATGGAAAATTCAATAAATACCCCTGTACAGCCAGACATCTGTAAACAAAGGCTTCCAAATTCAATCAGGCTGTGGGCTCAGAGCAGCATTTATAGGCTACAGCATGGAATATTATATAGGAAAGCTAAATGTAGGGGGAGGGAGCAGATTCCTGGAAAATGAAAGATCTTATAGCCCTCTGCTACCCCAATGAAGAGTAACTATGTCTGTGCTGTACCACTGTGCCCCTTCTTGAGTGGCTGGGGTAGCCTTGTCATTCCCAGTCTGCCAGCTCCCATGTCAGTCTATACTGGGCTTTCACCTAGCACAGACATTGCAGTAGAAACCATGGCAAGACAAGAAGGGAAATGCTGAAGACTCCAGCAACTCCACGTTGTTTGCTGGAGCACATTCTCACTGCCAACCATACTAGGAGGGTGACCTTTGGGATACAGGTATGAATATGGGTCTGAAACACCAAGCCCTGATCTAGGAGTAAATGCTTCCAGAGCCTGGAGGTAATTACAGGCAGCTCAACTCATAGTGGGGTTTTGGAGTGGAGAACAGTGTCTTGCTTTTCCATTGGGACTTTCCTGAGCCATGCCATCCCCCAGCAGGTTGACAGGGCCCTATCTATCTTGCCTCCTGTTCTATCACAGTCTCAGTTCACATTTGTATCAAACCAGATAAACTGGGCGAAGTGAAATGGGAACATCCATGCACGGCTGTTCTGGGCCCCACGGATGGGGCAGCAGTGCCATGACCCATAGCCATCCACACACAGGTGGCCACTGGTACAGCATGGGCCATGGGCCTCTGCTAATCTCTGCCACCCTGATCAGGTTCTTTCCAAGCCCAGTGCCAAAGGTCTGCACAGTCAGGAGATCAGAGCACTGTCCTTCCCACAGTGGCCCGAATGTCCAGCCATCACCTGAAGGGAAACACTTGCAGATCCCCAGCCATGCTGGGCTCCCATCTGCCGGCTGCTCTAAGCTGCACCTGCATGCTCAGGAACCTCCATTTCTCCAAGCTGGACTTTGCAGATCCATGCAAAGGGCAAGCCAGAGAAAGCTCTTCAGGTTCTGCCGTGCTGCTGCAGCCCTTTGGGCACCTCAGGGGTGGTTACAATGGCAGGGACACCGTGGTCCCCTCCGGAAGATGGGGAGGGGAACAGCTTTGTGCAGCAGGGGCTGAATCTATATGATCAGCTTGAATCCTCTGGCAGCACCCACAGAGGTTATAAGCCCATATTTAGGGCAGGCCAAATCAGGCATTTGTCTCCTCCTTCCCCTCGAGTGCACTTTTCCTCACAGCTCAATCAGGCTTTACGAACACACCACCACACACAGAGGCCAGTATATATAATAAATAGAGCCTAGCTCTGAGGGCAGCAGCGGTAAACTATTGCCCAGGGGACAGGAAGGTTAGTGGGATTGTGATCTAAAACCTGAGGCTGGCAGGTCTGTGCTCCCCTGGGAGAGATTTCCACAGCTACTGCGAGGAAAACAATCACTGTTTTGGTTATTACACTTCATTTATTGGTTTGTTCAAAGATCACAGCCAGGTAGGCCTTAAATTCAGGGATGCTTGGAGCAGGGGTCTCCAGCCTTGCTCTCTGTGGTGTGGTCCATGGGGCTGCCCTGCACCCCAGGGTGCTCCCCCAGCTTGTGCCCTTCCCTACCCCAGGACAGCTCCATCCTGGCTGTCTCTCTAAGATTCCTGCACCATGACCAGGCAAAGCACAAAAGGGGAGCTGTTCCCAAGGAACATCCTATGGATTGGGACAGATGTATAAGCAAAGCCTCTCACTGATGTCTACACAGTCTGATGCCAACACAAGAGGAAGCAGAGCATGTGCTCCGAGGGGATCATCCAGCACACACAATAATGTGGGCATATTCACTTCCCAGGAAGCATCTTTCATGTTATTTGAGAAAACACAAGAAATTATGGTCTGGAATGGATTCATCCACACCTGTACCTTGGAGGACAGAGAGCAGGACGTGAAACTCACTGCTCTTTAACCAAGCATGGTAGCTCAGGGAATGCTGTAGGACACACATCAACAAATTCACCCACGTGGGTCTTGCAACAGGCACTTTGAACTCTGGGAAGAGAAGCGTGTCCATGCACTGAAGAAGTCCCCAGAACAAGCCATGGACAGTCCTTTGCATGGTGGCAGCACAGGCAGGAGTGATGCAGTGATCAGCTGGGCTGCTTTGGTCACACAGACCCCTAAGCAAATCAAATCAGCTACTGTCCCTCCAAGATGTGGAGAAGAGCACTGGGTGATGGCTGGGATTCAAGAAACGTGGGGTGCTTCCCTCACTGCTCCTCAGCCAGCTGCCCTGGAAATGTTCCTATAAACTCCTATTAATTAGTTGACACTTGGGCTGTGCAAACAGGCTGCCCCCTCCCTGCACCCCCCCAGGAGGCAGTGCTGGAGCAGGCCAGTGTGGGGGACAAGTCTTGGGCACATTCTTCCAGTTAATATTTCAGACCACAGTTGCCAAGGGATCGGGGCTGGCGTTTCCCCCCTTCCTCCCCCTTCCACCTCCCAAAGCGCCAATGGTGAGCGGATAGCCAGGTTATTGCCTCCCCCTCCCTTTGCAGGCAGATGTATGGGAGCCAGAGGAGAAGATTGATGGGGTTTATAGAGTCTCTCTCCTGACCACCCACCATGGCTCCAGCTCCCTTGGGCCCATCCACACCACAGTCATGGCGATGGCTCCACTGATGTCCACAATACAGAAAAAAACATCCTGGCTACTTCTGCTGGGTAGCCTGGGTCACGTTTGCTGCTTTAGAGGACCTTTCTGGGTCCCAGGCACATCAGCTGGGATGGAAGGGAGCAAGCAGTTCCTCTCCAGCCACATCCATGCAGTGGCTGGAACTCAGAGCAACCTGAGTATTGAGTGACATCAAATAACTCATAACTGCACCCGACCTTCACCAGTGGCACAAAGAAGACTCCAGCTCTCTCAAAGCCTTCAGCAAAGTCAGCATGCTGCCAAGAGTGACTGTACTGTACAGAAAGGGCTACGAGAGCAATTCTGGACAGAACAGTGATTGGACATGGAGGCTCACCAGAGCTGCAGCAGTCCCTCCTGGAGGCACCAAGGCCCTTGGCAGGTCCTGGGAGGCAGGAGGGTGGGAATAAAAGCCATGGAGGCAGGCCAGGCTCAAGACTGGGAGAAGACAGTGAAGCATAGGGAGGGGCCCATGTACCTCAGCACTGGACATGCAGTGCAGCAGCCATGTGAAGTGGAGGGAGATTGGGTTTGGTGGAAATGTCTGGTGAGGAGCCTCAAAAAAGACCCCAGCTAACAAAAGTGCCAGGGCTGGCATTCGGTGTGACCAGCATGACTGCCACCAGCAGCACACTGAGTTGGGCACTGTCCCAGCAGAGGCTTCCATGAAGGACCACCTTGGGGACGAGACCAGCTGCCATTGCATCCCTCAATTTCCAAATGAAACCAACCACTCCCTGCCACTCCCAAAAAGGAGAAACGAATCAAGCAAACTAGACCCACTGGTAACTTTTGGGCGATTTCCTGCATGTTTAACACATTTTCTATTAAGCCCACGACAAACGGCAAGAGCTCCAGGCGCAGCCATAAAGGCTCCCTCCCGCAGCAAGCCGAAGGGGCTGCAGGCAGGGAGGGGAAGGTGAGCCGGCTGAACGGGCAGATGGGAGGTGAGCGCGTAATTCACAGCAGATCCACGATTTGATTAATTTCCTTGCTTTTCCTGCTAGAGAATTCCGGGTTTTATTGGCCGTTAAAAGGCACCGTGCTGCCTGATTTCGGAGCGGAGCTGCGCCGGTGGGGGGACGCGACATGGGGGCTGACTGTGGGGACCTGTCACTGCGTGAATCAGGTGCGCAGGGTTAAGCTGGGTGTTTCGGGGTTGGGGATTCCCTTTTGGAGGATAATCCCACCATAATCTGTTTTCTAGAGACTTGTCCTGCGGACCTGACTTGGCAGGGAGGGAGGCAGCCAGCTTGGGACAAAGCCTCTCTACAAGGCAATGGGACCCTCACCCAGTGGATTTCTCCCTCCCCTCCTTCAGCTGCTCTCCCTCATCCCTCCTCCTCACACCAAGCTGCTGGGATCGGCCCCTGCAGGAAAAAAAACCCGCCTAATCTGTCATGTCATGTCCAGCTGTTAACCTCCCGTTGCCGAGCCATAGGGAAGACTTGCTTTCTTCTATTTATTTATTTGCCACCCGGACAATGGACGGCCCCAGGCCTGCTGAGCTCTTCATAATAACGCCACCAACGATCCCCCCTCCCCGCACCTCCCCCAGCCAGCAGCACCAGCTGAGGAGCTGCAGGTGTCAGCGGGCATTAACCAGCGTGGGGATCCCAGCTCCCCTGAAAGCCCCAGATACCGCCTGGAAAGGCAGCCGTGGAGGGCTGTGTCCAGGGCTGGGAGGACCCCTAGGCTGGGAGCCCGGACTGGGTTCACGTGAAAAGCCCCGCACAAAGAGGGAGCGGAGGGAAAGGCCAGATGATAACCATCGCTCCGGAAAGTTTATCCTGCCACTTCGGGGATGCTTGGCTGGCGAAGAACGGATCTGTCCAGCCACAAAGAGAGTTCCTGGGGGGGCCAAAGCCTGGCATAGCCACTGTGGCCCTGGAAACACCTAGCAACTGAGTGGGGGGGATGGCACCTTGGAGGCTGGCTTTGACCCCTGCCAGGGTTTTCCCACTGGGTGATGCTGAGCGTGGTAATTTGGCTGGGTTGAAGCCAGGAAAACTGCCCCAGCGGCCAGGCTGTGTCCTGGAGGGGAAAAGGCACCAGCCTCTCTTCCCCCTCCAACTGAGGCCGTGGTGAAGGAGCATCCCGTGTGAGGCTGGGAACCAAGGGCCCTGACTGGGAGGCGGCAGGGCTGTTCCCCTCAGGCAGCAGAGCTGAGGGTACAGAGCCCCCACCCAGGAACATCTGCAAAGCCCGGGGGAAGCTCCACATCTCCTGCCCACCGAACCCTGGCCACGGGTGGGACGCAACAGACCTGCCGCGGGGACTGTGGTGCCTCCCACCCAGCACTGCTGGTCACAGATGGGAGGGAGAGGACCCCAGCCACCTCCGCAGGGACCCAGTGCCACGCTCCGGGGCACCGCTCGCTGCCGGGCTCGCCGGCGGCACGCTGCCGGGGCTGCCAACACATCGGCGGCCACCGGTGGGGTGTGCAGTTTGCTGCTCCTGACAATAAAGCGGCTCTCGGGTTACGGGGAAGGTATCGGCGCCGAGCAGCCGAGGAGCGAGCGCACGCGGGCTGTAACTCCTTCCTGTCTGCCCGGCTGTCTGTCCGGCCTTCCTCCCTCCCCCGTCAATGTCACTTTTATTTGCTGCTGGGGTGGCGATAGGATCACTATTAAAAGCACAAGTAGTAGGCATTAAAATGCATTTCGGCTAGTCCGGGATAATAAAGGCGCGCGAGGGGAAGGGGGGGGAGGTGAAAAGAAGGAAGTTTTAACTCGCTAATAAAAATCAAATGCAGGCAGTTTGCAGGAGCGAGCGGCTCGGCGCTTTGCCTTGCTCCTGTTAAGGGCCTGCTGCCATAAATAACTTCACTGAGCGAAAGCAAAGGAGAGCCGGAGAGCGAGGACGCAACAACACAAAATTTTTCATTTTTCTCCATAAATCATTTCAGCGTGTGATAATATTTGTTTTTTCTAATGAGTCTCCTGTGATCCATTCCGGGAGCTAACATCAGGGCCTGTCAGGGCATGATGTGTGGGGCACTTCAGCGCTTTACAAAAACTGCCGCCTCTACAGATTCCCTCCCCTGCCCTTCGCTTATGCTCAGGACGAATGTGGCCAATTTTTTTCTCGCTCTGGGATTTCAGGCTCTCTCTCCTTTTGCACAAAGTTCTTCAGCTTTAAGCCCTGAGAAGACACCTCCCAGAAAAGCAAACCATCCCTCTGGTTTTCCCTTTCTCTTTGTCCTCCAGAACAGCAAACATCTAGGATGGTCAGCTCTCAGGGAGAGAAAAAGCCGGATGCAAATAGGAACGGACCAAAGTGAATGCTGGCAGTGATCCCCAAAAAGGCAGCTCCCCGCAGATGGTTTAACACCTGATGCCTGCCACACTTGCCCTGCCCCACAGGCAGCCCAGCACAGAGTCTGGTGCCAATCCAGGTCTCTCTGCCCTCACCCCAGGTCCATCATGTGGCTCCAACGCACCTTCACGATGTCCTAGGCACCTGCAGAAGCACTATGGTGACTGCAAGAGTTGCATTTCCACAGAGTGCATGGGTCCCCTCATACAACATCTTTTGGTCAAAGCCCAAGAGCTTCACAGCCAGGGCTTTCTAGTGGAAAACTTCTGGGCAAAAACCTGCTTGTTTCTGAGATGGAGCTCAACACGCTTGTGGAGGTGACTGCATGCCACAAGGGTCCAAGAAGTGGGATGCATTGAGATTCCTTCCATTCCTTCCATTCCTTCATCCCTGCCAGCTGCTCAACACCCAAATCTCAGACTTCAAGAGAGCAGGCTGGGTCAGGGGTGGGAATGAGACTGTATGCATTCACACTCAGGTGACCAGACTGACATCAGCCCTGGTTACGACAACCAGAAATTATAACTAATAGCTCCATAGAGTGCTGGGCACCCAAGCTGGTGGGTTCAGCTCCTATGGGCAGGAGTATAGGCCCATGGCACCATGTTCAGTGTCCCAGCACAGCACCTATGAACCACGGAGACTGACTTCAATCTGTGCCTCAGTGACATCTGAGTCACACTGGCAGCAGAGACAGAGGATGCTGCTGGTGCCTTAAAGTCTAATTCAAATGGAAAGCACCTATATTCAGGGAGGTCTATCCATCATCAGATACATGTTTGGAGACCACCTCAGTGAGAAATAAAGGGGAAAAGAGAAAGTGGTACACCAAGTATGGTGTACAGAAAACAGAAGGGGAGAGGAGCCCAGAAGCATTCTTCAGCTGAGATCTATCACTCCACAGCTTGGAAATCACAAAAGACCATGAAGACGTTTTGCTCTGACCATCACACATCAAGAGCAGCTAACACGCCATAATCCTGTGCTCAAGAAAGCAGGATATCCCTGGAAACTGAGGCCAAACCTTGTTCCTCTGCAGCATGACCCAGGTGAAAAAGAGCTCATTCTGGCTCACTCTGATTCTTTTTCTTGCTCCTGCAATCATCACCATGACTGCCAGAGCCAAGGCCGCTCTTAGCATCACCATCATCAGGGTTGTTATTATTATTATTAACATCATTGTTATGGTGTTTCCAGAGGAGGCTCTTAACTCTGGTCGTCGGGATAAAGGCAAGCTGGTGGCATCTTCAGGGAGTCATAATGGTACGGGGCCCAGCTCAGTGTGTGTTTACTCTCTGCCAATGTATGTGAGAGAGAAAAAGAGAGAGAGGTAGTGAGATAAACACTGTCATGGGCCGCTTCCATCATCTACTCACAAGAGCATAATAAAGCCCTTGTAATATACTAGAACTTGTGTGGTCCCGGGGTCTAATTTGCATACTAATTACTCAGTGCAAATGGGAACGAGAGGTAGGGGGAGGGCGTGCGGGTGAGGGGGACTGGACTATTTGCTCTGCCGTTTCATATCATGCTAACAAGCTAATCCGGCGTGCAGTTAGCTCCTGATATATAACTGCTCATTAGTATTATAATAAAGTACATGAAACAACCATAAAACGTTATATACTGCACAAGTGTTGTTTTCTTGCCAATTATCTGCGGGCGGATTTATCACCGCAGTTGTTGCAAATTCCCCTTGGTGAGGTTTGGGTCGAATAAAGAAAGGTGTTGGTGCGAGGGGGGAATGGGGGGGGCTGCTTTCAAGGGGGAGAACATGTGTTTTCTTAAGTAGCACTTACCGATGCGCCATTTCATATGAGAGAGAGGGTGAATGCTGCATCCTTAGGAGGCTGAGAGGGGAAGGGAGCCCAGGGCTCCACGCTCAAATCAAACAAACTTCTGTCTGTTAGGGAAACGGGACCAAAACCTAAGGATGGACTTCAACCCATCAGAAACCAACCGAGGACAGGACAGAGTCTTTTTCCTACTGCCTTCTTCTAAGGCAGTAGGACCATGACCAGAGAAAAGTAGCTCCATCTGACGCATATAAGGCTTGCCTGGTACATTTGCCAGCAATGAGGCAAATTCCTCAGAGGAGCCAAATCCAACCTGGAACCCTTGCCCAAATCCTGCTGCATCTTCTCCTTCCCATCACTGCTCCAGCAGTCTGCAAATTGACAACCCACAGTTCCCAGCACCCCTCCGGACCGTGCACTGCTGCCTGCCCTGTGGATGCTGTTTCTGCCCTTCCAGCCCTTAGCACTGCCCCAAAACTGCTGCATGGCACAGGGGTGTTGAGCACCTCTTTATGGCATTGAAAGTCATGGAAATCATGTGGTTCACTGCTTTACCTGGTTGGTCAGAGGACACCACCTCCTGCCCACCCACAGGCACAGGGGAAGTTACAAAACTTCTTGACAGACATAAGAGGAGCGCAGTGATTTGCAGCCCTTGGTCTGTGGCCCCCGGGGATCCATGGATTACTTCTCAGCTACCCAGGAATGCTGAACAAGAAAAGTAAACTGAGGATCAAATAGTGCTCTGCATGTGGGTTCTACACCTTTGCTGGAAACCCCCCGGGGCACCACAAAATGAGAGGAGGCTGAAAGCTGCTGGGAGGGTGTGAATGGCAGAGAACCCGAAGTGGAAGGGGGCTGGATGGGGCTGCCAGGAAAACCTGCTGCATTCATCA
Organism: Neopelma chrysocephalum; assembly: GCF_003984885.1. NCBI lineage: Eukaryota > Metazoa > Chordata > Aves > Passeriformes > Pipridae > Neopelma > Neopelma chrysocephalum. The sequence continues at coordinate 4,395,382 of NW_020897721.1, forward strand.
GCAGAGACAGGGACCAAGTGCTAACCCCTGTTTTAGCCCTAGAGGGATGGGTGACATGGCTGCAGCCTTCACAGGGCACATGCAGGAGCATGGACTCAGGGTCCTTCACTTCTCTTAGAAAAGCTCTGACAAGACCATGGACCCTTCCTGCCCCAGACAGCATGGGCTCCCTGCCCTTGAGAGCTGCATGTCCTCCTACCTTAACAGGTGCTGACAGAGCTTGCTGAACATGACGGGCACTTCACCCCTGCCTACACACAACCCATCTCCATGCTCAGCACTTTTCAGTGATGCTCTGTGCTCAGAAAAGCAGACAGCTCCCTGAACCTACTGCTTTGCATCTTCCCAGCACATAAGCATTGCAGCTAGGCCCACAACTGTAAGCAACAAGTACTTTTAAAGCTTCTACCAACCTCGGCATCCCACTATGTCCTCCCAGCAAAGTACCTCTGCAAGAGGAACCCCCCAACTACCTCTCCTGCTGACACTGCCTCCCAAACAAACTGCTGTGGCCATGCTCACACACCCCCTGTGCTGGCACGCTCTGACCCAGATGTGCACTGCCTGGTGTACACAAGGTTATGTTTCCAAACACTTAAGCAAGTCAAAAGGAAGACAGACCTTCTCTTCTGTGGAGACCCAGCGCATAAATCCCACCCATTTTCCCTCTTACAAACAGGGGTTACAAATGCAGCCCCCCCACGGGTATTTCACACAGAGCCATTCTCCCTGTCTTTCACACACACACACACACACACAAGCCCCCTTGCTGTGAAGCATTTGCTTATTTATGGCTTGTTTTTGTCAAGCGGAGGCAGGACTGACAGCTCTCAGTGGTGGGGCTCTGTCTGTCTAACTCCGTAATAAGACGCATGATATCCATTCTGCTGCCAGCGGGGAGTGAATCACGCCAACCCCGTCACCCCGCTTCGCCTTGGCGAACTCCGCAGCTTGTTAGCATCACAATATTGGGAGCAAAATGTGACCCAGCGCTGCCATGCCCCCTCCTCCCTCGGTCTGAAAAGAGAGGGGGAAACACACACGCTCACATCTCGACACCAAGGGAAGGCACAAATCCCCCACAGGGCTTTAAAAGGACTTAAAACCATTTTAATAAACTGATCGTAGAGGAAACACCTCCCCTTGGGAGAGCGTCACTGAGCAAATGCCAACACTGGCTCTGTCCTACTCTGCCTGCCCTGGAGCTGCTCTGGGGCACCAGGGAAGGGGTTTCCCCCAACCCTCTCTCCTTCGGCAAGCCCAGAAGCATTTGCCTCCCGTCTCTGCGTGGAATGAGCATCCCGACCGATCAGGGTGAAGGAGGACTGCTGGGACCCATTTCCAACCCCAGCATCCCAGGGTGGGCCAGGAGGAGTCACCACAGGAGCACTGGAGGACCCCACTCTCCCTCCCCAAACCCCTCCAGTCACTGGGAGGGGAACTCCTACTTACAGCTTGTTCCCAGGAGATAAATAGACCTCAGTAAAAAGATTGCTACATCCTTTCAATAAAGATTTTTCCTCTTTCCCAGACAGCTTGTGAAATGTTTTAAAAGCTTCTCACATTTCCAGTGAAACCCACAGAGAAGAATTTTGCTTGTTATCAGCCCTGGAAGCCCCTGATAGACGGATGATATTTTTCCCCCCTCCTTTCTCTCTCTCGCACTCTTTTTTTACAAGCTGAAAAGAGAGTCACAGTGTGTTTTATAACCGGCTCTCTGCATTTCAAAAGCTCAACGAGAGCTCTCTGCGAACCCTGATAAGCCCAGGGCTCTTAGTGTCTTAAATACCTTTGACAAGCTATACATTACAACGCTAATAATTTGCCAAATTTGCGCCCATAATATGATATCTGTAAAACGTCAAGGGTGGTAATGCGATTAGCGGCCTCAAATGAAATATCGAACATTCAGCGTTTAGGCCCTGAATAGGGGAGAAAGGAAAGGAAATCAATTTCAAAAGCAGGAGGGAAAGAAGCGATAAGCGTGTAATAAAAAGGGAGAGGGGAGCATGGACAGGCCGGGAGAAAGAGCATCTTGTTTCTCATTCTTCCTTTTTTAAGGCATTCAACCCTTAAAAGGAAAAAAGAAAAAAAAAAAAGGAGAGCGGAAAAAGGCGCAAACAAACATCTCTGAATTAAGTTGGTTGCAACTCTGCAAAATAACATTTGGCCACCCTAACAACCTCAGGGTTTGCTTGATGGTGAAGGTGGGGGAAGGACTCGCTGTTTGCTCTCTGATCCCCCCCCCATCCAACTCCCCACCCCGAACAGTTCGGGTCCATAAAACACAGGATGTGAAATTACAAGTAGTCTGAGGGTGGGCTGCCCCCTCCCCTCTCCCCCACTCAAGGTGGTGGAATCATAATGTACTAATTATCTGAAACCACTCCGAGTAGAAAAGAAACTGTCACATACCAGGCTGTAGACTAAATAACAAACATCCCACACCTGCGGCTTTATGAGCACTCGCTGCAGAAGGCGGGCAGGGGGAGGGAATTCCCTGCTCCCCACCGGCACGGCGGACAGGCTCCTGCCAGGATGGGATACCGGATGCTGCGACCCGGAGCTGAGCAGGAACCGAGCCCTGCGAGCAGCCCGAATGCCCACATGAATCTCATTGCGAGTGCTGTCATGGCTTTGCCTTTGGTTTGGCGTGAAAACAAATCTTCTGCCAGGGTCCGGGTGGGAAGCAGGAAATCACCAAGAGAACCCACCAAAGGAAGGCGACTCACACCAGGGGCAGGAGGTGTGGAAGAGGGGCACAGTCAACAATGTCAGGTTGACTGTTCCAGAAATGGACCTAGACACTGCCAAGACAGCAAGGGTGGGAGCAGACTGCAGCAGACCTTCAAACCAGTGCAACCAAGGAGAAAGTCCACAGAAGAACCACAGAAGCCACCAGGCAATGACCCTGTCTCTCTGTCCCTCTTCACCACAGTTGGAGCCTGAAGCACATCGTGTCTGCACACAAACTGACTTGTGGGTACTCAGCCATGGCACTCTGGGGTTAAGTGAGACAGGGTCAGCCCACTGCAATCCCACACACCTGATGGGGTCAGCAGCATCCTCAGAGGCTGCAGGAGAGCCAGGATGAACATGCCAGCTTCACTCTCCTTGGCTCCTCCTGGGCTTCAGCTTCTGTGCCAAAGCTGACCAGAGGAGAGAGAGCAGAGTTCCCTGCCCCTATGTGCACATACCACCAGAAAGTGTATGCCCACCAAAACCCTCCCATGCAGGAATAATGATGGTACCTGGACAGTAGAAAAACCACAGGAGCACCATGGCTCCTGGACACCAAGTCAGAAGGAGGCCACTTCCAGTCGAAGGAACTTTGCCTTAGCTTTTGCCATGCAGCCAAGGGATTTCAACTGAAGTCTATTAGTGAGTGGCACAAGGACTGGAGGGCAATACTCCCAAACTGCCAACTGCAGAGTACTTAGACTCTTGCTGGATTACTGAGCTCCACTCACCATTGCAGGGAAAGTGCTGGATTAAACAGATTAAGTTAATTTGCTTCCCAGCAGGACAAGTCCCACAGCAATTCACTTTTCTGAGCAGAGCTGAAAATGGCCACAGGGGCAGGCCTCACCAGCTGACACGGTAGCCTGGGTTTTTCCAAGTGAGAAGGTGTAAGGTCCAAAGCAAGGACCTTTTTGAATGGAGATCTGTGGAAGTCTGGCAGGGACAAGAAGGACAAGCCCCATCACTGCCTCTCAGCTGCACAGTAAGAAGGGCTGTGTGAGCACAGGGCCATGCTTCAGGGTGCTTGGTCCCTTGCAAATTCCAGCAGGGAAGCATAGTGCTGCTGTCCTGGTGCTTGGCCATCCCTCCCACAGGCAATGAAACATAGATGGCACTCTGAAAACCCAGATCCCAAGCAGTGGAACAGCCAAGACTGTTGCTCCAGCGTCAGCATGCTGCCCTTCTCCCTCCCAGTATAAGCAGCAGATCCATGCTCAGATTTACCCTCCTGGTGCAGACCACAGCCCAGCTTAGCCAGCACCCCTGAACCCTTTGTATGCAGGGAGAATTCACACTGGTCCAGTGCTGGTGCTGGGTACAGCAGAGCCAGAACAAACACCTGGAAAGGCCACCAGAAGCACACCTTACTGCAACCTGCAAATCCCCCAGACCTTTCCTGAAGGCACTGGGGTCTCCAGGTGGCCCTGCCTGGGGCAGCTGGAGAGCGGAAGGTGCTGGTCCCCTGTGGGAATGAGAAAACACACCGGTGTGGGGGCAGAGCACGTGCCCCTTGGCCAAGCATGGAATGGCCATTACAGGACCACTTCTTGCGGCACCACGAGTCATTAAAGCCAAGAGCACTTGGGGAATCATCAGCACCAGCCAAACGACTTCCCCAGATGTGGCTCATTCTCAGGATGTGGGAGCCCCCATGGACACCCACCTCCGATCCCAGCTCCTCCAGACAAAACATTCCCAGCGTTGGAGTCTCCACCCAGGACTCCGCTTGCAGGAGCTTTCTAGGCCATTTAGCAGGAGGTACTGTTTGGTTTTGAACAGATGTTGCCTTCCCCCTGCCCCCAAGGTCCCCAGCAGCTCTGCTGCCTTTGAGCTGGGAAGGCAAACGAGTTTTGCACACTTGTTTAAGGTCAGTCAGGTGCATGCGCACAGGCACACATTCTCACACACAAGCTCAACAGTGGGGTGGGCAGAGAGGCACCCCAGAGTAAAGGAAAGCAAGCACTGGGAAGAGTTATGGCTATGCTCAGCCTTTAGTGTTAAAAGGACTTCTTTTCCCCACAGCAAGCCAGCGACACAGGCGCTGGGACTTCGCATTCCGGTCTCTAAACTGGAGTTAAGCATCTTCTCTGTCCTCCCTGAGAGATACAGGGGCCTGAGATGGCTGTGGGAGATGGGCCAAGGAAAGACCTTCTCCAGGCAGCCCACAGCAGTGGGTGATCTGTGTGGGCTTGGTGGACAAGCACAGAGTTTGTGTCATCACTGTCACCTGCCTATGTTGAGGAACGGACAACTGCTCATAGCTTAGGGGGCAGATGTATTTATTTATTCCTAAAAAACATTCACCAAGTGCCCACTGAGACCAGATTACTCTCCAGGACCATGGCACACCA
>NW_020897721.1:4400484-4472263 GCF_003984885.1 Neopelma chrysocephalum
CTTTAAGTTCCTCGTCTCTCTCAAACTGTATTACTGCAAAACCACTGGTTTAATTTTGGTCAGAACAGGGGCGAGACATCTGTACAAGCATCCTTTGACCATTCCCATGGGATAAATGTACCCTGCTGTGCATCCAGGCTGCCCCCTTGGGGTCAGTTCTTGAAGAATATTGTCCAACTTCCGCTGGGCGATGGACATGGCGAGCCTTGAGCTTATTTAATAGACACATCTAGAGGTCATAAAGACAGGAGAGGGAAAGAATAGAGACCTTTTCAATGAAAAAACCATGCAGACCCACATCCCAATTCAACATCTTTTGAGTCGTAAGTCTGGCAGTCCTTTGTGCTAAATCCAGCTTTAAGACAGAGCAATTTGTCGCTCAGTGCCCTCTAGAAACATCTCAGTATCTTCTAGAATAGCTTTGTGATCCACACTGCAGTGACACACTTTGTCACCGAGCTGGCACAACCACACCTGTGACAAGCACACCTACACCACAATATGCACACACTTTTTGAAGGCTTCTGCAGAGTCTTGTACAAGTTTGAGTACTGCCCTTCCCTGCCTCGCTGGATGTACATCGTTTTCGCTGTCCTCTGCTTGCACGGGCTCTTACAGCCCCTACAAGGGGAGGTGGAGAAAGGTAGAAGGGATCTCACTGTGTGGTGTGGGCAGCAACAAGACACCCCTGCTCACAGCCCCTCTCTGCTGCTCTGGCTTCTGCACCCCAGTGTGCTCCTCACTTTCCTGTGCCAACAGCTTTGTCTCGGCTGAGCCTTGGAGAAATCTCAGTGGGGACCCCATGTCCCACCTCTCCTGAAGGAGACTTCAGCAGCATTGGCTTTCAGCATCTGACCCGAGCTCTAAAAACCCGGGCACCGTGCAGAGGGCTCTCTTGTTCAGGGACCCGCATTCTGACTTTGATTAAGTGATGGACATGAAAACACACAGAGACACAAACACAGTGCAAGGCAATGTCCCCAGAGGAATGGGAAAAAAAGAGAGATAAAAACCAAACAGCCGTTTTCACCCCCCAAACCGTATAATTTTGTGTAAATTTTTACTTTAAACATCTCTTTTTTTCCTGAGCCGTGATATAGGCCCTGTCAAAACCAGGGCCAATTACTGCCATTAGGTTCCCATTATGTCACTGCTTCTCCCCCCATTATGAAGGTCTTCGGCACACAGAGCTATAATCTTCACTCACTCTCGCTCCATCACTCCCAGAAGGAACAAAATTGTTTAAAAAAAAATAAAGCCTTTATTTTGCCCCTGTCAACTCTGAAAAGGAAGGAAGGGAAAAAGAGAAAGAAACTGGTAAAGTTTTTAACTGTGAGGTTGCCAAAGGACCGAGAGAAAGCGTTCAGAACAGCCGAGGCATATGAATCGGGGGCTGGCAGGAGTACTCTGCGGGATCACCCATGAGTCACTCTCCTTAACCCTCACAGGGAAGATATTTGCTTCCCTTCCCCTCTGCCAAAGCAGACCTGTGGTGAGCCTGATACTGCTGCTGGGAATGGAGAACACAGACAATGACTGCTGGGAGCAGCACATAAGACAAAATTCGTGTTCCACATCACACTCCCCATGCGAGGGGTTCCAGAGATCTGCTGCTTAAGCAGCTACCCTGTTTGCTTCCAGATGCCAGCCTCTTCACCCAAAATGCTGGCACTGAGCCTCCAAGTGATCTGAGAACATTCTCAAAGGTACATGGACCTGACATCTGCTGCCATCAAGGCAGACACTGCAGGATCATGCCCAGGAAGGATGACTAGCTGTGGAGGGCTGAGGTGACCATGCTCTGAGTTCTCAGGAACAAGAGTACACAAGACCATGAAAACAACTGAGAGGGGAGCTCAGCAAGGGTGTCAATAGCTCACAAAGGATGATGAGGGACAAGCTCACTTGTCAAAGCAGGAGCAGTCCTGGTCCTGGAACTCAGGAGAATGTATCATCCCAAACACATCCACCCTTGGCCACAGCTGGCCAAGACCACATGCCTGGACATCAGAAGAGGGCTTCTGGGCATGTCCTCAAAAGCTCTGCTGGTGCTGTTGAGTCCAGCTGCTCCCTGGGATGCTGGGAGAGGGAGCACAGTGTCTGCAGTTGTCTGCAGTGTGCTCAGTGCTCAAGCACAAAGTGCAGTGGGTGCTGATTCCAGGGAGAACAGCAATAGGCTCTGCCCCATCACCACATCTCCAAACATGCTGTGTGTTCATCGATGGTGTTCACTGCTTTTTCTTGATCCCACTATCCTGCATTTTGTGCAAGGTTCATGTGAAAACCAAGGGATGGATCTATCCCAGCTTGCTTATGAGAGCTGGATATGGTCAGAACAGCTCCAATAAAATGAACTAGAGACACTGAAATGCAATACCCAATCCATCTCCCACAGTGCCAGTTAATTCAGTCCTAGGGCTCCATTTTGGTCAAAGCTGGAGGTAGAAGCAGCATGGGAATCTGACGTGGTATCAAATAACAGCAGAAACTCAGACCAAAGCATCCAGGGAGAGCCTGTGCTCAGAAACTACATGGAGCTTGCAGCCCTACAATGTGAGGAAGGAGCACATGTCCTTTCCATCCAGCTGCACTTCTTCCCTGGGCCCTTGCTCACATGCAGTTCCCCAGACACCGACCACAAATCTTTCAAACCTTTCTCTGTTCTCCCTCGTATCTGCGCCTCCCATTGAAAAGTGTTAAAGCCTGCAGCTCCCCTCCCAAATTAGAGTCCCTCCTCTCCTCTCGTGGCTCCTGCACCCCTCTCTGGGGACCCCCTGCAGATGACAGCATCTGGCAACTCTGGAGCCACGGAGAAGGGGCACAATTTGCCCCTAAACAAAGAAACATCATCTCTGCTAAAGCGATTTCCACCCTCAGTGAGACCTCACAGAGCCATCCTCCCTTTGAATGCAAAGGTCTTGCCCATTCCTCTGCGGAGAGAGGGAGGGAAAGAAAGGGAGAAGCAAAAGAAAAGGCGTGGGGGGGCCAGAGAGGGACACAGTGACAGACACTTTGGCTTTCCCCACCGAAAGGCTGAGCCAGTGCAATGAAAGCGCTCAACAGCGGCCCACTGAGCTGTCACTTATGCGAGTCTATGTGTGTGTGTGAGACACAGAAGAGGGGCTGCGCCCGCCAATTGCCCCGCTTTCCACCAGCCCCCTTTTGTTTTTGTTTAAATCAAATCAAGGGCTGCTTTAAGATGTGCAGCAAAGCAATTTGCTGAGTGTTCGCCCCCCACCCTGTCATGCTGGCAGCAGCCCCTGGTAACTGGAAGGCTGCCCACACGGAGAGGGAGACCCTCCGGCTGCCTCAAGGGAAGGGTGCAGGGCAAAGTCAGGGCAAGTGGGCACTGGGACATTGCTGCCAGTGGCAGCATTCCCTACTTGTCTGCCAGCCTGAGAAGTGACAAGCTCAAGCTTCAGTGGGGGGCTTAAGGGGACTTGCATGTCCCAGTGACCTCCCCTCCTGGCTGCAGAAGTCGGTGGACTGAGGAAGCTGGCTTGGGGGGGCATATTTTTTGCTTTGCATGGGTTTACCCAGCTGCATGAAACAGGCCTGAAGCAGAGATGCACAGGCTGCAGAGCCCTGCTGTTGCCCAGAGCCCCCTTATCCCAGCTTCTGCAGAGTGGGACAGAGCAGTCTGGGTCCAGGAACCACCTGAGTTTACTCTGGTGGGAAGTAAAGGTCCTCCCTCCCCAGAGTTCAGCTGACAAAGCTGAGGATGGAGACCTGGTGTGTTCAATACCCACGGACAACAACTTGGGCTCAGGCTCCACACCCACCCCTCTGCCACCTCCATGCCCCCAGCATGAGCACTGGGAGGGGACACAGGCACAGGGCCATCCTCGTGGGTCTTTCCCTAAGATCACTGGGGAAAAGTTGCTGCTGCTCCTGTGCTGCAAGTGTGGTAGAAGAGAACTTGCTGAAGAAGAAGGCTGAGGAAGAGGGTCTAGAGCTGGAAGGGCTCAGGATGGTTGCCAAATGCTTGAGGGGTGAGGCAAGAGATAAGTTGGAGGAGGGAGCGCCTGGAAGACTCTGCCTCTATGTGTGCACAGCACACAGGTTACAAGAATTCAAGTTCCCAGGAGAGACAAAAGCAAGGGAATGTAGGAATGACAGGGCTGGATAGCCTCCTCAACATCAGGAGTTCAACTCCACTGAAAACAGGGAGCAGCATGGATTTCCAGCTCATGGACCAGGCTTAGCCACGATGCTGGTTACCTGGTTACTCTGGTGAGTCCCTTGGCTTCCTTGTGCTTCATTTCTCCTTCAAAATAAAGTACTAACGAGGTTTATCTCCCTTGTGAAGTATACTGGGAGTCCTACAGCTGTAAAAGGAGCTTATAAGAACAAAATAGTACAAGGATTATCACAACTGCTAAGCCAGAGGACTGGAGGGCAAAACATTGTTAATGTTTCTCAAAGAGGCCAAAAGATGGCCACGGGGATTACAGATGAGCAAAGCCCCACTTCAGTATCAGGCAACTTGCTAGAAATAGTTCCCAAATTAAGGACTGTGTTCAGATGGCCACGATTTAACACACCCCTCACAGGGAGCCCCCTCCAAAGGCAGATTCTCTCTTCCCTGTGGGAACTGTCAAAGTGCCTCAGCTTAATGACTGGCAGGCAACATTTTGGGGATTTCTAAATGCACCTAAACAGTTAGAATCATCAATGGGGAAAAGGCAGCATTCCCCCCAAAAAAGCCATGGTAACCACAACCTGGGTGACACACACATGCATCAGCAGCAGGGACACTGCATCCCACGCTGCACCTTTGCTGCAAACAGAAGTGTTTGCAGCAACCAACAGCCACCATCCGAGGTCAAGAGCAACCTTTTCCCAACGAGAATAAAAACATTTTTTTCTGTAGAGGACAAATAAAAATGGTCACAAAGGACATGTACAAAACAAGGAATGGGAGTAGTTTTGATAAAATAACACCGACTACACCTTTCTTCCAGTAAAGGAAGAAGGAAAATGAACGAAGAAGATGAATGGCAAAAACCCCTTACAACTGATAAAAAGGCAATAGTTACAGACAACGCAGAGTTAACCCCTGGGACTCCTTGCCACAAGATAGCGCTGAGGCTACGATCAGGGAGAGAAAAAAACCACACTTAAAGAAGATAATGGAAACATCCCGGGTTATAGCAACAAGAGTAAACAAAATTTGCCAGTGGCATTTTTTAAAGGAGTACACGCTCCTTCAGGAAAAAGTTCCCATGGCCCATTTATTCAAAAATTACACGCCCTTCTGAACCATCCCCTACCACAGCCAGTGTGTCCTGCACCAGACAGGATGCTGGGTTTCATGGACACTGGATGCTGGTTTCAGGTGTGTGTTTTCACAAGTGCCCTGCACACACTGATATCCTCCCCAACCCCGTGGCTTCCAAGGGGTTAAAATAAAACTTCTCCCCCAAGAAGAAGAAGTAGAAGAAGAAGAAAAAAGAGCCAGAGAGACAAAGTTAATTGAAACTGCTGTTTAATTTTTCAGCTCCACTGGATTACACTGTGGCACAGATGGTTCATCAAGACAGTCTCTGTCTGTATCACTGTCCGTCCCAGCCTCTCCCCCCATCATGCAGAAGGGAGGGGGAGGAAAAAAACACAGCAGGCAGTGGCTCAAAAAAAAAAAAAAGGCAACTTAACACAAAAGAGCATTCTGTGCAGCTCTTTTCAAGGCGCTGGGACAATGCTCCCAACTTGATCCTTTCATAAAGAAAACGTTTCGGGGTCAGAAAACAGGACACATTAAGCCCAGAGAAGCACATTGGCCATTTTACTGCTGACTTTCGTGGCAAGTTGGAGGACTGCACCGGAGTTGGGTTATTTTAGTTGTTTTTAAAGGTGGCAGACCTGTAGAAACAATTGCATTTGGGGTTTGGGGTGGCCTCGGCTCCCACCCGCCCACACCACCCTGTGCTCCAGCACAGCTCACCCATCCCTCTCTGCTGAGAAAAGTCCAACGGAGATGAAAGGCAGCCTCTTTAACTGGATTACCCTTACAAGCAACCAAACCAAAGAGACTAAGAAACAGCTAATTAAAGCTGTTCAGATACAGAGAGCAAATCCTTCCTCCTGCTCTTCCTTCTCTCACTCAGTCCAATTCATTCATATTTCCCCTTATGCCTTATTAATTCCTCTGTCGCTGCTCTAGGGGACAAGGGGAGGGGGAAGGGAGGCAGGTGGGGAGTGTGAGAAAGGGGACCAAACCTATCCATGGGTCAGATTTTCAGCATTGATTTGGCTTTTGCCACGGCTACAACCCATTGATTCTTAAGCTTAAATTGATGATTAGCACTTTCTGATTGAAGTAACTCCTGGACCCTTGCAAAGAAAAAAAAAACACCATAACTTCTTTTGTGTAATAATTTGCTCTGCTAATGATATTTTCCAGAGGCCCAGCAAAGGTAAAACTCCCTCATATTTAATTCCCAGTAAGCATCATGTCTTTAGCTAAGACAGGAAGAGAGGCCAAAGCAAAAAATTCAATTTTTGCCAACACGAACTTCTCAGCGAGAAGCTGTTGCCCTTGGGATAACAACTAAATCTTAACTCCAGAGCAAAATGCAAACCAAAGCTTTTCCAAAGATGACATCTACCTGGGGGATACTTTTCATTAAAATTTCTAATTATCAGGTGGATAAGGAACAGAATGTCCAAAACACAAAGGTCCGATCTCAAATGAGAGAGATTCGGAACATCTCAGAAAACTCCTGGTTGGGCATCCAGGGAAAGGCTGTGGACTCCTTTACAATTGAACCCCCTTTTGCTGTTTCTTCCTAGTAAAGCATTTCCCTGTCCCCAGCACTGCTAGGAAGGCATGAAGAAAGGGCTGTTGAACTGCTCTGTACTAAGCCAGCTCCCATCACTCCATCCCATCCTGCCAGCGCATACTGCACAACCAGGAAACTGCTGACTTTCCAGCCAGAGGAGGTTTCTCCATCATGAAGGAGTCTCAGGCACTCCAGAGTCCACAAGGCCATGTCAATAACCAATGATTTTTCTATAACCAGAGATTAGATGAGAAACTGCATCCTTCGCTTCTACCCACCCCTGACAAAGGAGAGACAGGAGGCTCCACAGCAGATCTCTGTTGCTCTGGTATAGCACTTTCTGGATAGTTATTAAACAGAGACTCACAGGCAGATTGGGGCCAATGATGACATTTCACAGCCAGGATAACTGAGGTCCAGAAAAACTGAGTAGCTTTGTCAAGATCACAGAAGCAGCCCAGAGCAGACTTGCAGCGCCACGCAGGAACCGGGCTGGCACTCAGTTTCCCCCCACTCTGCCAAAAATAAATCTTAGGGGAAAGCAATTCCAATGGTTTCAGGCCAGAGAGGAGCATAGGGGTGGGAAAAGAGCTGGGTCAGCCACCAGAGCCCTGGGATGGCTGATGCACCAAGCACAGCTGCCCGGCTCCAGGATGCTCCCATTGTCTGCAATGAACTGCAGCTGCCTTTCGTGATTTAGGGAAAGGGAAGCTTCACCTTAGAAAGATCACAAATGAAAGCAGGACACCACGTGTAATTACTTCTCACAGGGTAATTATCCTGTACAGCAGGATGACACAAACACTTTCCAAACCCCGGTACCTTGGGAGCTGTGTTTTAAAAGCCCACCTGCCTCCATGACCTGTTCCTTCCTGCCTCCTCCTTGGCACATGTGGTACACGTGCAGTTGCCGCGCAGGCTTTGGCATCCAGGAGCATCCTCACCTGCCGTGCGCCTTGGTATCGTTAGCCCCATGGAAAAGCCATCATTATTCTTGGGTTGGGACATGTTCTTGGGGCTTCAGGCTGAAGGACATGCCTGGCTTTGTATAAGAAGGTACTTTCCACTGTTATATTTTTTTTCTTTGCTTTTGAAGAGGACCGGAGAGCTTCCTGCCTCCCATCTCACCTGCCGTAAACAGGGGGCCAAGAGGTGGAAGAGTCAGAGCAGCGGAGAGGGAGAGGAGGCTGGAGGGGGAGGGGGAGCAGAGATGACTGGAGGGAGGTCGAGAGAGGAACGAAGAAAGAGGAAAGAAAAGAAAAACCCAGCAGTGCACCATGTTGCATTGTTCACGCTCAGACCTTCAATTTGCTCTCTGCATTCTCCTGCAGCGGGGAGAATGTTACGCTGGCTTAAGAGACAAATCGGACACAAAATAAAGACCAAGCACTCAGCAGTAAAGCAATTATCGCAACATTTTATGCCGGGCCTGTTCCTTTTGAAGGCAGCCTGGTGCTGCCCGCATGTACCTTAACCCGTTCCTAATAACCATAAAGTCACCATTATTTACGGTACAAGACATTAAATAAATAATGAAAAAGCTGCCGGCGACGGAGCGAGGCAAGTGGGGGTTGCAGGGAATCTCCCGAGACCAGAGCTGGCACTGGCTTAACCTGCGCTGCAGAATGCAGAGGAAAACAACTTCCTTGGACCTGGGGAAGGGAGGATGCGTTTTTATTTTGGGCTGGCACCTCAGGCCCGGGGATCAGCCAGTGAGTAAAAATTAGATTGTGGGGTTTTTTTCAAAGAAGAGAGAAGCAAAACGGAGTTGCATGGGACTCATGGGCAAGCCACAAAGCAAAAAGGTTCCTACAACAAGATGGAGGGGTTGCAGGGACTGATTCTGACTTCCATCTTGCCAGCATAAATCCTGGTGTAATGCTTCTGGAACCAGAAGCTCCTGTACACTTTGCAGGATGTAACTGAAACCAGAAGTGAGTCCTCTGTGAGAGGACATCCACTCCCATCTTACTTAAACTGAGAGGCAAATAGATAAAAATAAAATATGAACATAAATACGGGTCACAGCAGGAGTTCCCACAGCTGTGGTTCAGGTTAATGTACAAAGGGCATATACCCTTCCTGAGCTCCACCTCTCATCACCATATCCACATGGCCCCACCAGGAGTCAACATCTGCCCACCAAGCTCTGTTGACTAGTTTCATACACAAACATCTCAATACCTCTGTGTTCAAGGTCTAGCTGCTTTCCCCCAGACTGGTTTCTCTTTTGAACAATGTCCCTTGTCTGAGCAATGCTGGGTCACATTCTGGGTGGGTGGGTTTGGCTGTGAGATCCTGACCAACCCTGGTAGCCTGGGTAGGTACAGGTATCTCCTTCACCCTCAGACTCACACCAGCCTTGTGTCAACAGGCCATTTCCAAAGTTCCTCATGATGAGGGACACAAAGCACCTGCAGCTGCCAGCAATGCCTGTCCTATCTAGGAGTTGACAGCAGGCATGCCCTTGGGATATGGCGATGTTCCTGAAAGGGATGGTGAGTCTGCCTTGTCCACCAGCGCTGCTCAGTGTGGACATGGTGACCATGGACACCTCCATACCAGCTGCCCATTGAAGGTGCTGGGCTTACATCACAGACTGAAGGCAGGAGAAATTCGGTCATGTCCTTCTGTGTCAAGCATCACAGTGATCCTGTGAAGCTGCTTTATAACTCTCAAGGCAATCAATATGAATTTTCGTAGTGTTTTAAAGACGAAGAAAACTCCACACCAGGTAGAAAGAGCATACAACAAGGATACTCTGAGAAATATGATTTATATTTTATATGTGTTTTTACCTAGTAAGTACTGTTAACAGGCAGCACTAATGTGCTCTTGGGAATGCACAAACACAACATGGAACCATGGAGGCACACCTCACCCCGCAGAGACTGCACCCTCACCCAGCTGCTGCCATGCTGCCGGTGAGCTCTCACGGGTGCTTCTCTGCTGGGGTTTCATTTGTCTGCCCATATTTGTTAACAGACTCAATTTTAAAAGAAAGATTCAGGAGGATTAAATGAGACTCATTTAAAACCATTCTTTGTGTTGTGGAAATTCCTCCCAAATTATATTGAAATAAGGGTTGGGAAAAGGCGCTGCCCCTGGGCCAGGACAGAAGTTCTGGATCTTCTGACTTCTGAGGAACAGAAATGGGTTCTTTATATTTGTAGAACAGGAGAACTTCTTTGATAAGAGGTAAGACCTGCTCCTGGCACCCTCTCTTCCCCTTGTTCTGCTGCTTCTGACGGATGCACAAGAGGAAGAACTTATTTCACTGTCAAGGGCACACTGGTCTGGCAGCACACACACCACTGGGGCATAAAATGTTTCTGATCAAAAACCAAAGGTTGTTGGGTTTATTTTCTTTAAGCCAGGAACATCCCACTCTATCACCTGAGAATTGGGACCTATGACCTAGAATTCAGGATTTGCCTCAAAAATGAAAAACCATCATGTGAAACCATATTCTTCTTTCCACGAGTTTCCATATTTTTTACTCCAAATTTGTCCCCCAAAGAACTGCAGCAATTAGGAGAAGAGGGCAGTGTTTGATTTTTAGTATCAGAGGTGTGCACCTGAATGTTCCCTCTCAGGAGAGTTGAGATCTGCTCTTGGAAGTGCGGGTTTGCGTTTTTCTTAAGTCTACTCAAAACAAAGGAAAATAAGCTCTTCTGCAGCTGAATGGGAGAGTCAAATGAAGACAACACACACAAAAAGGCCATCACACACAAAAAAAGGGCCATCTGCACCATCTGATACAGCCAGGGAAGCTGGTACAGGTCCCCCCTACCACTGGGCAGATGGTGGGCAAGAGCAGCATCACCACGTGCAAGGAACACATTACTGGAGATGATGACAGGCTGGAATGAGTGATGCTCCTCTCACTCAGACCTCACCCCAGCCAAGGCTGGCCATGCAGAGAGGGTAATCCCCTGTTACCTCTGCACTGTGGAGGGGGTGAGCGGGGCGCAGAGGGAGATGAACCAGGTCATGGAAGTCGCCGTGCGCTGCCCTCACCCCGTCACGGAGCTGCGAGATTGGAAATTGCATGTGTCCAACCGAGGGGTGCTGCAGTGTCCAGCCAGATAAACCTTCCCAAAGCCTGTGCTCTGGTGACAGCTGGGCCACTGCACAGGAAAGAGGACCCAAGCCATGCATCTTGGGGGGCATCAGGCACCCCACACCCCCTTTCACCCCAAGGTTATAAAGCGGAGCATGGGGCAGGCAGGCACGGGGGCAGAGGCAGCTGCTCCCTGTAAGATCTGCTCCATTATACCTCTCAGAAACGGGGAGAAGGGGTGGGAAGGGAGGGAGGAGGCGGATTTCTAGGCATGGGTGGGTCCATTCTTCAACAGCTTACGCAAGTCAAAGCTACCACCGATGGAGGGGGGACAAGCGGGGCAGGGGGTGGCCAGTGCTTCGAGAGGACAAGCCATTCAGGCAGGTTTGTGTGTCACACCCAGCTCCTCGGATAGCCTGTCTCGGAGCTACTGAGAAAGCCACCACAGCAGTGTCTCATAGTCCCCGCGACAACCTCTCCCTGTGCCTGCCAAATCCGCGGGCTCTGGGATGACACTTTTTTTTTTGGATGCCTAGCCCCAAAGCCAAACTGATGTCATTAAAGAGGCTGCCCCCCTCCCTCCCCCTCGCCTCCCCAGTGCCCGGCCACCAGGCTCAGCTGAAATGTAAACCTCCCCGCCTCTCCCCGCAACAAAAGCCAAAGGCTTTCAAAGCCCAACCTGATTGAAATTCAAAAACTTTTTCAGCCCCTCTCCCTCCTCCCCACCTTGAAAAGAGAGTGTATAAAACTGGGAGACAAAAGCCTCCCCCAGCCCACCCTCCGCATTGTCTGGCCGGGGCGGGTTCGGGCCAGCGACAAGGGGCACCCAGCCCGGCGGGGGCCCCGCTCCCGCTCCCCGCGTCCCGCTCGGCCTCGGCCGGGGGGGTCCCGAGCGTCAAAACACACCCGCACGCACCCGAAATAACCCACTCCCCGCTTTTGTGCGGCACACAAAGAAGAGCCGGGCGGTGATGGAGCCGGGCGGGTGATTTACTCACCTGCCTCTCCGGCCCCCCGTGGGTTTCTATGGGGCGAGGGGGAGGGGAGGGCTGGCCTTTGGTTTTACACAGACACACAGACACACACACACAGAGCTTTTGTTGCTGTCCCGCCCTTCTCTTGAGCCAGCATCTTCTGGGTGATCCTTAACCTCTCAGCTAGCTGGTGTCCCTCCCCTCCATACCAGCACTGGGTGTCCCATTAAGTGCTCACGGTCCAGGCATTGAGTTCTGCAGCTCCCTTCCCTCTGGGAGAGACATTTCAGGGTTCTTCTCTTGAGGTGAGCTCCACTATACACATCTTCATCTAAAAAGTCACTGTTTCCCTCTCAAGCATCTTCCCTAGTTCCATATTCCCCTCACATGTCTTCTCTGTAAGCCCCACTCATGCCTGATTGTGCAGGAAGCCAACTCCACTAGCTGATCCATCCCCTGCAGCCAAGGCAGCATCTCTCAAAGGCTTTAGAAAGCCAAAAACACTCCTATGGCCTGTTGGGTTTTAAAGCCTTATGCTGCTGACCCGTCTGGGCAGACCCCATCCATTGTCCCCATGTGGCCAAAGGGACAACTGAGAGAGATGGGCTTTAATGCCCAAACTGCTCCAGAGGGGTGGTCAGGTGTGCCTGATGCAGCCAAGAAGCTGCAGCCAAGTAGATGAGCAAAACTGCACTGACTAAGCCATGGCTTTCGGACATCAGCCACCAGCTTTTCTGGAATAACTTCCCATAGCGGTGCTTCCACTGATGCCATTTACAGGAGCAGAGGGAGGGTTTGGCATTTCCACCGCCAAGACTTTTACAAAGCTTTCTCAGAGGCAGCAGAGGTTCCAGGGATAAAAGTTGTCGCTTCCCATTACGAAATAAAGAAAAGAAACAAAGTAACTGCTGTGGGTACAGAGATTTCTTCCCAGTTCAACAGCAGGCTCTGACAGGGCATCTCCTGGGGGCGGGGAGATGGTACAGCCTCACACACACTGGTAGCAGCCCATCGATTTGGTCTTTGCTCCTCCATGCTCCCCAGCACTTCTGCTGCTGCTCCATTATAACACCTCAAGCATTTCCATTTTACCTTTGATACTGCTCCTGCTACCCATCTTCCCTCCCTAGACTGTAAGATCCTTGGAAGCAGCTCTCCTCCCTGCTCCATGCTTTCCTGCAAAGGAACCCTAACCCATAGCAGCATATGGGTACCCAGACCACAACCTGACTGCACACACTCCCAAGCTGTCATCCCCAAGTGACACTAAGTGGTCCTGTGCTCAAAGGTGACATACTCCCCCAAGATGTGACCTTAAAATGCAAGCTGCATCCCTCAGCAGAGACATGTCCTAGTTCAGATGCTGCTACTGTGTGATAATCCATTTTAAAAAATCTTGAGAATGGCATAAAGGGGGATGAGGGGGAGCAGGCAGCAGGTTCTTCTCTACTACTGCTCACAGCACCAGCCTGGACAGCTGATGCTTTTCTCTGGACCTCCTCAGCAAAAGGGAAGCAGTGACTCCAGCTCATTCCTTTAAGCTGCTCTGAGATCTTACAAGTGAAAAGAAAAATATGTACAAAGTGCCAAGTAATAGCTCTGAATCCAGAGGTAGATGACAGACCTGACTCCTGACTCAGCTGCCTGCCTGTACAGCTCCTTGGCTATCCAAGACAGACTACTAAATTATGCAAAACCTTTGAGTGAGCCTGGCTTAATTAAGTTTTAATTTTAGTAAATTACCAGTGTGGGAGTGGTTGGATCTGTGAACCATTACTCCTGCTTGTTTGGGATTTTATTTGGAAATAAGACACTTCATTACATCTCTGTAAACAAGATCTACTCAGAAAGGAGAACTGGTGCAGAGGATCAATACAGAAGTGGGAAGAGGAGGTGAGGGGACAAGCAAGCCAGTCTGGGAAAGTGTGATTAACCCAGGGTTTTGGAAAAAAACTGTCCAAGGGCTGTGTATGTTGTACTTGACTTCTCCCCAGTCTTTCAGCATCAGCCTTGACTCGTATCCTGAAACTTGCAGCACCACTGCCATCCATGGCAATGCTGTAGAGTCCTGTATGGCTGCACATCTGCCTGGGATGTTTTGCCTCAAGTGGCCTCCTCAACCTTACACTCCCTGTCCTTGGAACAAGGAGATGTGAACAGGCTCTTCATGAGTAGACAGGACTGATCTCCCCATGGCTGAAATGGCCTTGTAAAGCTCAGCAGGTGCACAACACCATTACTACCATCACTGTCATGAGCTGATACTGCCCCTAACCTGGAAATCACTGTTTCCACTACAATGCTACCACCAGACAAGCAAGACCTGGAACTACTTGTACCTCCTCTGGCTGGCACGGGAGAAGCCATGAGCAGAAATAGGACATCAACACAGGTTACACCCTGGAATCTACTCTTCTTTGCCCAGGAGACCTGCTCTACCATTCTTAGTCCCTAATTGGTTTAACAGCTTGATGATCACCCATGGCACTGCAATGCCTTCTGCTGTCACCGTCACTCCTGAGCCCAGTGCTAACACCCACCACCAGCCACGTGGCAGCACAGGGCCAGGGTACAGCATGGAGGCCAATAACCCAGGCAAGCAATGCCTTACCCATCCAAAACCCTAGTATTTTGAATGCATGTTTATAAACAGGACCCATTCCTAAGGGAACAAACCTAGAAGGGGACCAATTTGCTGTGTCTGGTACTCCAATAAGATATTTCTAAGATATTGCGTCTAATTTTTAAATCGAACGCAGCTCAATATCTTATTAGTCAAATGTTACAGCGTTTAAAACTTAAATATCCATCCAGAGAGAAATGATGATGCTTTTACAAATTTACCTCAATAGCTTAAGTTAAAAATAAACCAGCCAATCTATCAATCAGCCTTATTCATTCATCTCAGCTATTGTGGGAAGAAAAGAGCAACATACGCAAGAGAGAAGCAAATGGTCTGAGAAGAGGCAGCTGAACGTATTGATCAGGGTTTTAAAAAAAAATGTTAGAAAAACCCAGACACACGTCATTTGGTTTAATGCAACCCATACAAACAGCTCCAAAAGGCCACAGCTGCCCGCCTTGAGCTCTGCTCAAGTTGGTGGGTGCCTCTCTCCCAAACAACAGCCCTCCAGAGCGGGCAAGACCTCTTACTGCTCCCACTACTTTAAAACTACTCTATCTTCCCCGGAATAATGAACAAAAAAAAAAAATTAAGACAAAAGTCAACATTGTATCCTTAGGGCACCAAAATAATAAATAAATAAGCAGGAATGCTTGCAACCCACCAAGTCTGACAGCTTAAAGTGTGCACAAAGAAAAAAGCGCTGGTGAGAGAGTGAAAGCCATCCTTTGAACTCCCGCGCCCCAGCACTCTCAGAGGCGACGGATTTATGCTTCTGCTCCGGCATGCCAGTTCAGAGAGACCCTTTCTATCCATCTCACCCTGATTGGGGCTCTCAGAGTCACTTGTGGCCCTCTCCCCCACTTTTGGCTTTTATTGTTTAAATTTTCACTGTTTTCCTGCAGATGAAAAGGGAGAGAGAATCACCTTACAGTTCTCGGGTTATTTAAAAAGAAAGGGAAAGAAAAAGAAAAAGATTTTTTTTTCCTCTTCTGATAGGAAAGCTTTCGTGTTATTTTTATTTTTTTATTTTATTTTTTTTTTAAATAACCTGCCTGGGAAGGCCCCGGTCCCTGGGCTGGAGAGGGAGCTCCCCATCCCTCTCAGCCTGTTGCATTCAGGCAAGGTGAAGAGGCACAACTCGTGTTAGGCCGATGGGAACAAATCTCCCCTTTTGTTCCCTGCCAAAGGCTGCGCTAATTGCCGTTGGCCCGACCCTGCCTTATCGGCGATCGCTCCCAGAAGGGGAGGGCACAGGCAGGTTCAAAGAAAGGAAGAAAGAAGAAAAGAAAGAAGAGAAAGCAAGAGAAAACTTCATTTTCTTTCCTCCAGCAGGCAGTGCAAGGCAGAAAACCAGAGGGAAAGGAAGAATCAGGAGCGTGAAAGAGAACAAAAAATAAATAAATGACCCAAGCCTGCTTGGAAGACCCTCTTTCTCTCCTATCAGCTTTTACAGGGGGCAATACATTTTATTCATTGCCAGGTCTGACTTATCGCAGCCTTGTTTTTAATGAGGTATAATAAGGGGAACATTTTGTAACAACACGGTTCCTCTATTTTATCCGACAAACAGCTGTGTCATGGCCGTCGCTGGGAGAATGAATCATATCTCCCTGCCTGCATATGCTAACTCCCATGTAATTACCCTCGCATCTTAAATAAAGCAGGCCCTAAACCTGTCGCTCAGATTACAAGCAAACGGTGCAGACCTCGTAACTGGGGCCTCTATCATTACAATTAATTTATCACAGGAGCGGCTGAGATTAGAGACTAGAATTAAAACTCGGAGCAGGGAGGGTGCTCAGGGCTGACAGGGAGAGGGAGAGGAGCTTTATTGCAGAGGCAAGGCAGGCTAATTCCTTAACTGGAGCTATCCTGGATGTTTTTTTCTTCCTTTAAGTTATTCATTCAGTTATTTTCCTGAGGCTATGTTGGGACATTTTTCTCCCTGAAATGTCAGGAAGCAGAAAGCAAAGGGAACTTTGCCCTGTATTAAGCCCACTCAATAAACACAAATGTACAAAGGCCCCGGTCTGGGTGAGTTTATGGGTGTCCAGATACGTCCATGCCTGCAATTTTTCATAAGACACATAAGCTGTGCTTGCACAGAGATATATATGCCAATGCATATGTACATTGCATGCATAGAGAACCAGCACTTGAGCAAGAGCATCTCTTCTTCACTGCTATACAGAACTGTTTGAAACGTAAAGTTTTGCCTTCTCAGAACATCCTTACTTTAAATACTAGAACTTGGAGCTGCCCCCAGCACCAGCAACACTGGTTTGCTGTGGCAAACGAGTACATCTGCTACTGCTGGGCTACCCTTGCTCCCTGTGCCCACACCCACAGGTACGGGGTTACCCCTCCACACCAGGCTCCCAACAATGCTCCTTCTGCTCCCTTGGGAAACGGCCAAGGCAACCAAAGGTGCTGAAGAGAACTCAGATACAGACCTTGGCTACAGAGAGCTTCAGCAGCAATTACATCTGCTTTGTCTGGAGGGCACACGTTTTACCAAGACCATTACACAAGTACCCCTGGGTACCACTGCTCTCCTGTCAACTCCATACACTTCCACACCTCGTTTTCCCTCTCCGGGATGCTCCTTTCAATCACTTTTGATCACCTGGGATGCTGTGTCACCACACCTACCCAAACAGATGATTTACAGAGCTGCAGGACTCTTTCAGCCAAGAGTTTCCCATCCCCACAGCCTTGCCTGCAGCCCATCAGCCTACGCCATCCTGGCTCAGTGCCTCCCTCCCAGTAGGACAGCCTGCCTTAGGGCCAAACCTCAAGCATTTACTCGTATTTACTGATATATAGTGAGGTGAGGAAGGAAGGAAGGGGAAAAGCCTTTAAAATCAGTCCCTTTAAGGTCTTTTTGCATTAGAACAGCAATTTTTGCTCAGTGTGAAGACTCTTTGATGCCCTCCTGGCAGCATACGATCTTTGGTATGAAAACCACTTCTCCTCAGCCATGGTCTACCCCTGGTTGCTTACAATATCCAGCAAAGTAGAGAAAACAAACAGAGCTGATGAACAATTTTACATCCTCATCAGCCCCATGCACTCCTGCACAAGGCAGCTGGCAGTGTCCTGCTTTTCTTCCAGCACCACTTCCCCCAGAAGATCCTAGACCCCAGAATGTTTGCTCTACCTGCAGACAGGCATCTGCAAGCAGAACAGGACCATTTCATTGCAAGACCAACTCTGCAGCTATATATACAGAGGAACAGACTCTATAGACAGCAAAGGCTTTCTGGTATCAGAGGGAGTAAGACGGTTCTCAATCAGCTGCATCCAAAATAGATCTAACTGTAGGATTGGGGCTTAATTCAGTAAAATAATAAAGAAAGATATTTTGGTTAAAATCATATGTGTTTTTTAAAAAATAGTATCTGGTGGGAGTTTTTAAGAAACTTTTGTGATTGTTGTTCTGGGAAGAATCATGAAAATCTATTTTATTTTCTACTATCAGGAATCTGGTCTCTTTTATCAGTCTGCATATTGAAAACAGTTTTTGCTGCCCTCACTTTTGATTCCAGTTGCTCTGCAGTGCTTTATCTTTCAGTGTTTTGTGCATACTGCAAGGCCTGAGCTCCAAGATGAAGAGATAAAAGGGAAGGAGGAAGGTTGGCTTTTAAAGGACTGGTGTACGTATTTTGTTTTAATGTTTTTTTTCTTTTGAGGTTTTGTAAACATTATTACTTGCCAAAAACTGAATCTGAGACCAAATGACACAGACACATTATAGGAAAACCTAAACCACTTAAATCAAAGAGTGCTGGTCTGTCAGCAGTGCGCTCCAGCCAGCAGGAAGGTTATAGTTTTATGGGCACCAGAGATGTCACTTGTGGGCAGAAGAAGTGACCTGTGGTCCTTCCAGCCCAGTGTGGTGTCTCCAGCAAAGGCCAGACCAGATGCTTCTGTGAAAGATCAAACAAAGTAAGACAAAAGGAAGACACCACTGTAAACAGTTACAGGGCAGCCTCAATTCAAGGGAAGTTTCCTCCCCAAAAGCCAGCCACTGGCATACGCTCTGTTCTCATGGCAGAAAGCATTTAGCAACATCTTACAGGATTAAGCCCTAAAACTCCACTCTCCAGTATCAGTGGGACTGGAAAGCTGGAATATTTTTAATTAATATTATTATTACTTAAAAGCACAGCTTTTTGCTTCTCTCTTCTATCTGCTGGTGCACGTTTCTATGATGTGCTTGGTAGCCAGGTACTGGAAATGTAGAGCTCTCAGGCCGAAACCCTCTGCTTCTCACTGAGCGAGTCAGCACCGCCAATTTAACGCAGATACCAAAGAGGTGTCTATATAATACCTCAAAGCATATCCTGCCCATCCTGGCACTATATTCTTCTTCTCTGAAACTCTGTCGCGGGATGGAGGCTGATGGCACGGGCAGATGGGTGCATGGCACCACACACTCCCTTTCCCGCGGTGCCGGCTCGGCTGCGGCTGAGCGGGACCCGGGGGATGCAGCCCGGGAGGCAGGCGGCGGACACGCCACTTTTTATTTTCCTCTCACAATTGGCAGCTCCCTCCACCCACCCAAACAGACCCCGCAATGTTTTTTTAAAATGCAGTCAGCAGCTGGAAACTAAGGCAACTTCTTTCTCCTATTGAAAGTCTCCCAGCAAAGCCGCGAGCCTTCCCTGGACCACCCTGGGTCATGTAAATTCAGCAGATTATCCATCCCTAACTCTCCTCATCTATCACCCGCCTCTGTTATCGATCTGCTCCTCTGAGTAAGTGGGGCCTGGGCTGTCCATTGCTGAGTCCTGCAAATCTGGCCAGACGCACGTGTGACTGCCCGGGAGAGCGAGGAGGACAGGTTCAATAATGCCGGGTTACTGCCACCCCACAGCCTGAGCCGAGCTGATCTATGGGCTCGGCAAAGGCAGGATTCAAAAGCAGGACAAGGCTTGGCCATAATGCCACAGGACTCAATCTAATCCCACGACGCTCAGCTTTAAAGGCAATATTGCCAGCCACCAGCTGCCAGCCGAGGCTGGGAAGTGACTTCCACTGCCCAGTGGAACAGATTAAATGCCTTCTTTCCATCCATAAGATACCGACAGCACCTCAGCTAAGCGTCTGCTCCTCCATTTCACAGATGAAGGCTGGGAAATGCCTATCTCCACATGCCCTATTCAAGCTCTTTGCCAGAATTACATAAAATTCCAAGACTTGGGACCATAAAACTCGCCCATTTCAAACCCAGCTGACTTACAGCTGAGTTTAATTCCCCTCTCAGTTTCACTCAGTGGTCCAGCTGCAAAGTTCAGCAGAACACAGCCCTCCACCCAGGGTCAAAACTCTAAATATTATACACGTGCCACCTGCACCAACGACCTTAATTTTCATTAAGTTCCTGTGCTTTAATTTATAAATAAAAATGAAAGATGAACCAAGTGTAGTCACACTAGTGGAGTGTTCCTTCCCCTGTAAACATCCTATTATAACTGCATGGCAAGGTCTGCCCGAGTGAACTCTCCCCAGTGGGGTGCTAATTCTGGGAGTGGGAGATAACCATTGAAATGGGAATACCTTTAACAATTACACTGCTGATTTTTTCAGCAAATATATATATCTATGATGCTTATTCATAATCTCAAACTACTTTCCACATGTCCCAAAGAGGTGACAAAAACCTTACGTGTCCACCCAGCTGCCAAAACCTCCTACTTCCCCCTGCTTCTACAATGCAGCTGAGTATTGTTAATATGAAAATCTTTGGCCTATTGATCACTAAAAATATGAGGGCGACAAAAATGCATTGAATTTAACATAAAAATAAACAACTCATGGCTGCTGTATTGACTGTATTATTCATATTATGATTTAATTCATTCTCCTTTCACACAGCAGCTGCAGATTTCCACCATCTGTGTCAGACCACTTCCAAAGCCCAGACCTGGGAGCCCTCACTTGGCTTCACAGTCTTAAAAAAGGAGGAAGCTAATCTTCCTATTCCAGAGAAACTGTGGATGCCCCATCCCTGAAAGTGTTTTAGGTCATGTTGGACAGGGCATTGAACAACCTGGTCTGGTGAAAGGTAGTACACGGCAGAGGAGTTGGAACTAGATGATCTTTAAGGTCCTTACCAATACAACAGCCTCACAGCCCTCAGGTTGCCCAACCCAACCCCAACCCTACTCTGACAGTTCATCTGGGCACGTACAACATGCTCAGGATACTCATATCCCAGCCCCTGGATTTCCCCAGTCTCCACACAATGACTGTGCAGCACACAACAGATCATCTTCCTTCCTGCTAGTTCAACAGGTCAAAAGCTCTGCACACATTAGGGATCTCAAAACTGACACATGGATGGGGTGAACACAGAAAACTCTGCACCATCTCCAGTCCTTTTCAAGGCACTGGAAAAGTAGAGCCTCAGGGAAGAAAGGCCTGATTTTAAATGGAAAGATGGGGTTGGGACCCCACCCCATGTCACACCAAGCACCATTAAAACCAAAACAAACCAGGCAGCCCCATAAGTCGTAAGAATTAAAGGCACGATTCCGCCTTTCTAACGATGCTTTTACAGAAACCATTCCACTGTAAAACTTTATGATTTGAATCTTTATAGCTGCCAGCAGAGCACATGTTCACTGCCTTAAATTATAACTTAATCTCAACAGAATTTGTGCTTTCCAGCACTCTGTGGGTAGAGTGAAAGATGAGAGGCAGAACTTCATGCCTGCTGCCCACCTGCCTCCTTGGACCACGACCTCCAGAGGTACCGTGCGCTGCGGCGCAGCCGCAAGCCCTCAGACCAGCTCCCATCTGGAGATACTCTGCAGCACAGGGTCTTAAGCAGCGCCTTGCAGCACAGGGATAGAGGTGCCCACGGGGCATTGTTATGGTGCTGTTTATCACCATGATTGCTAAACACTAAAGTGGAGGAATGCAGTATCAATAAACACAGCGAAAGGGCCAGAGGAGTTATGACAGCAGCATCCCAGCCATGTCTGTGGGGACAACACATCCTCCTCGGCACGATCACACACACCAGCCCTAGGGGAAGGCACCTGAGGCAGCGAGGAACCCTCCAGTCATTCGAAGAGGACCAAATTTGTAGCAGATGCTGCCACAGAATCAGTGTACAGCAGTCCCCCAAAGCCATCACCTTCCAGTGGATGAACACGTGTGGTCTGTCTACCAATGCCTTTGCCCCCAGCTCTGCTCTCTGCAGCAGAGGTAGTGCTGGCAAGACCGTGCCTAGGCTACAGCAAAGCACAGCATCCTCCTGTGGTCTCTAGTTTGCTTTCCCTGCACAAACATCCTGCTCAAAAAGATCATGCTGGTTACTGCTGGATTTTTTAAAACCTTGCCGTGCATATCCAGAAGCAGAAGTTGCACTGGCAGCAATATAAAGCAATGTGCAAGTGTGAGTTGCAAGCATATCATGCAATCCTGGAAGAAGCCCATGCCTTGTGTGCATGTTTGCACATAGCAAGATGGCAGCAGAGGAAAAAACACTGGAAGAAAACTGCCAGCTACCCATAGGGAGGAGTACTTCAGTTTGGTGGGGGAATTGGGAACATTTTTTTCAATTCCTTCTCATCTTCAGCAACAAGGAAGAAAAGACCAGTCAATCAATACAACAGTAAAGTTTTTAACACAAGTAACCTTTAAACACTAAACAATGTCATATTAAAGTAAAACAAACTACATGAAATCCCAGTTAGGCATTGGAATCACCCTGGGTCAGCCAGACTAAGAAAACAGAGATAACAGAGATAACAGGCTTCAGCATCCTGCCTTTCTCTCTGCTGAGACCTGGGTACCTATAACTGAGTAGTCATCCTCGGGCAGCCACAGACAGCATCTTGGAGTTTGGGAGTTCTTTGGACAGGTGACCCCACTAGATGGTTGGGGTTCCTGCGCTCCTGCAGCTCCCAGCAGACTTGAAAGATATAAGGGCCACCCCTCTAGCTGCGCTTCCTGCTTCCAATTCCCTTCTGAGGGGGGAAACTGCTTTCTTCCAGTTGACCACGTGCTGATAAACTTACATGGAACCATTTTTGCTGCCAGCTGCTGGCCCTGCACTTTAACCTGCTGTGCCTCTTGTTTATTAAAGCCCACTCAACAGGTTACCTCAGTACTGAGCTCCCTGGAGTGCATTTCAGGGAGAGCACCCGATGCTCCACACCTTGTGTCTGCACAACAGTGGGAACCTGATACCTGGACAGTCACAAAACCATGCAGAAGTGGAAGGGTGAACATGAAGTTATCTGTTTCTTTCTGTCCAAAAGCAGAAACAGCTAAATTTAACACATTCCTGAAGTAATTCTGCTTCATTTGCTCCTGAAACCTACCAGTGCTCCCCACTGCCTAGGCAGCCTACTGTCACCTCCATTGCTAGAAAATAACAGCTGACAGAAAGGATTCAGTTTAAGCTCTCAACTTCTTGTCTTATCAGCAGTTGGCACATCTTCCTGCTCCTCAACCTGCAATGCCCACCCACCACGCCATCCTCAAACGAGGGTGGATTTGTTTTCCAGCCTCATAAGGAGAGACCAGCCCGACCATCCTCACCACCTTTGTTTTAGGCAGGCTACAGCTGAAATGGGCATCAACAAGAAGAAACAAGAAAGAAACAGTCCTCCATTTTCTAATGGACTACCAAGAATTCACGAATAAACCTGGCTAGGCTTTTAATTTCTTTTTTCTCTTACTCTAATCTTCTCACTTTTTTCTAGGAGAAGAGGATGCAGAGCTCCTGTAGGCAGGATGAGAGACTGCTCTTAGGGAGCTGAAGTTCGTCAGTTCAAACTGGACATCTAGTACCTGGAAGACCTCACCTTTCACAGAGCCACGTGTGACTAAGAGCTTCCCTTTGATGCTTTCTCCTCTGGATCTTTTAGGCTGCAGTCCAGTAACTTTCCTTCTTTAAAGGAAGGCTGAGGAGATTTTGTTTCCTGACTTTTGAAGAGCTTTTCCTCTTCTTTCTTTGATCTGTGCAGTGAATTTGATCTCCCAGAAGAGCAGGATGAGTATGTCTCCTGGCAGCCCGGTTCCGGACAGTCAGGATTTGATTCATTGATTCGTTTGTTTTTATTTGGCTTTTGTGTTTGGCAAGCTGAGTGCAAGGCTGCAAATAAGGATCTTTCCTTAGGTCCAGGAGAAGGAAGGTGCTTTCCTGAACCTGGCTAAGTTGGTGCTTCCCAGGCTGTGGGCTGGATGCCAGTGGATCTCTGGAGGCATTTCCACCATCTGCTCAGGGATGCAAGGAAAGAAGCTCACCTCTCCCTCCTGCTCCATCCTAAGACTGGACATCTAAACAGTGTGTGCTGATAAGATATCTGAGTCCTCCAGGGAATCCCCTGCAGGCAGCACTTTGATTTCCATCTTGTTTTGTGGCAGGTTCTGACACAGGCGTCTGCCAACCATTCATGCTCCCTGCTGGCCTGGCTGCCAGAGAAAGGATGCAGAGGGGTAAAGGAGGGGCCCTCGCCTCTCTGGAGGTGGAGAGGAGGCTGTAACACATCAGGCACCGCCTCAAACCCACCCTCCTGAAGTATGAGCTGAAGCCCTTTGAGGATCCTTATCTCAGTGACAGCCCTTCAGGACTCCAGCGCTACTCTGAATGCTTCAGCCATGCATGGTGACCCCCACAGCAAACCTCTCCCACACCTGCTGGCATCTTTTCATCCTAAGAAGAGGAGATAGAGGTCCTAATGTGCCCAGGCCAGTTCCTGACTGGATGTTCAGAAGACCTGCTCTGGTTGGGAACCAAAAATGTTGGGAAAAATAACCATTTAGAATAGATGTTCTGAGGTGATGGGTCCGAGGAGAACAGAGCCAGTCCAACTGGTCAGAGTCTGCCTCCAAGGAGCCCACTGGCAGAGCATTTCCAGCTGCATGGCCAAGACATGGTCCCTGCCCACGTTTTCAAGCACTTGAGCCAGTACAGGACAATTCCTGCCCCCAGGCTGTCAGGAGTCCTGCTTGCACACTAGCCCATGGCTTGAGCCTGTCATTGGGAACTGGCTCATGGCTCAGCTGAGATTAAGAGCAAAACGAATGTTTGTGTGGGTGTTACTGAACTTTCCAAGCCTCCTGACTGATCAGAGCTGGAGCTGGGATAAGGACAGGAGCCCCTCACTCTCAGCCCCAAGACAGACAGCAATGCTGCATATTCAATAAATAACTGGGGTATTTACTCAAATGAATGACTCTGAGCCTGCTCCAAGGAGTTAATTTAGTGCTAACTGACTGGATGAAAATGAAAAGGTCTCATTTTACATTAAGAATGATCACCTGACAGTTTTACTGAATATATTATGACAGGATTTATATGGCTATATAATTTTAGGGTATATTTGGAAGATTATTATCCTGATTTAAATAAACATGATCTCAAGAAAATCAACATGGAGTCAGGAACTTTTCACACAAGAAAAAAGGCAAGAAATTGGCTCAGAAATTGTTGCTCAGTTGTTGTATCTTGTCCCTTCCACCAGATGCTGCTTTGTAAACAGCAGGATCCCAAAGTTCATAGTAAGTGGCAAAAATCCCCAAAAAGTCCTAAATTCTGCTAACTGACACATTACTAATAAGCATGAGACAAAGTTCTTACCCCAAATGTTTTATCTTTGCTCCAGGAAGGGAGCAGTAAGGGAACCCGGAAGATTGTGTGGGCTGGAGGGAGGAGGGGGTGGAAGGAGGCAGGAAGAAGAGGCTTGGTGTCAAAAGTGCCCCTTAAAAAAAGTGTTTGTTAAAGGGTCTTCTGCAAGGAAAAAGAAAAATAGGGAGGAATCAAAAGCAAATATACTGTTGACTTCGGTAAGGGCATCGCTTTCATGAGCCCTGTTTTCCAGGGGATGTTCCCATTCTCCAAACAGAAATGGGGCACAAAGGAGACTTTTGGGAACTTTTGTCTCTTGTGCTCAGGGGCAGCTGGCAGGCTGCAGGCTTATGGCTCACAGAAGAGCAGCCCTGAAATGAGGCTAAAATATGCCCTAACGCACATAACTTATGGGATGGAGAAAAGGCTGCGGGATGCAGCACATTCCCATGGCATTCCCAGCACTGCAGCTGGCGTTGGTGCAAAACCCTCCAGCCCAACCCATGCTGGTGGGGCACCAGAGCTACCATCCATGTGCCCACCTCCTTTCCAGCTTCCATAGCTTGTGAAGGCTTGCATCAAGGAGCCTTAGCGCAAGTAAGTGCCCAGGACACAACCAGCTGCCTTTTTCAGCCTCCCCATGTCCTGAATCCCCCTCCTTCTCATCCTGTGTCTATAAGTGTAATTGTATACAAGAAAACCCCTCTCCAGGCTTGTTCTGTTTTACAAACTGCCTGATGGGATTATCTTTCCTGTCATTTTGAAGCTTGTATAAGCATGCGACTTACAGCACTCAAGCTAAATCACACTCAAGACACTTTGTCTGTCTAAATTGTTTTGAGGATCAAGTAATTTATTTACAGATCATGTTATTTATTCTAGTAAAAAATAAATTTAAAAACCAGAATTTTAAAATAAATGTACGACGTAGGGAACAAGGACATCGCAGTCAAGTAGCAATATCCTGTGGAGCAGATAAGTGCCAAATAGAAATGATCTTAAACACGCTGAAAACGGCACTCTCTGGTCTCAGACCACACAAAGAAAAAGCAACTTATTTGGTCAGGCACAGTCTTTCTGGGAGGTAACACTCACTTAGATGCTACAGTGATGACAGGCAGCCCAGACACATCCAAGACAGGTAGATCGATTATTCCTGTAGCAGTAACCTTGGGGCAATATTTGTCTGTCATAACCCCAAAGCAGATCAACTAACATTTAGGGACTAATCTGATGCCCAGTCCAGTCAGTGCAAATTTTTCCATTTATTTACTTCCACGGCTGCTGGATCAGACCTTTTGGGACTGCAAAATATCATACGAGCTCCTCTTTCCACTGGAAGAGCTGTAAATGTGCAAAGAGCAGAAGTCAAGAACAGCCAGGTGGAATTTGGCTGTGGGTTTATTAAGTAACAGAAACATCACCCAGAGCTGGAGGGTGTCAGTGCCCAGATGGGGGTCAGGGGCACACACAGGCCCCTTCATGCACTTGCTCTGTGCACAGTGAGTTCATGCTTCCTATGGGAATGCATCTAGGAGCAAGTCAGGTATGGGGGCACATCTCCACCTCCACGCTGGGAAACCAGTGGCAGTCCCAAGGGTCACTTGGAGCATCACCACCCCACACCTATGGGCAGGGATGCCTTTCAAAGAGCAATTAGATAAGGCCAAAGGCTGTGTGTGCCTTTTCTCCAGTATGGTCCAAGGTCCAGAGCTGACTTTCTAGGGTTTATTCTTGATTTTAAGTGGATGTTAAAAAAAAAAAAATAAAGGCTCATCATGGAGGGAACTGTGTGCTTTAAAGTGCTGCAGCAGGCTCTGAGAGTCCACTTATTTCTGAGTGAAGATGGATACCTCAAGAGGTTCTCCTCACCAGTAAATAATTCATAAAAAACAAACAAGCCCAGGTCTGTTTGAATTAGAACAAAATATTTCTTTAGAAAAGTGAAGTGATTAAGCACAGGAGGAGCTGGAGATGACAGCTGGTGTCTGCAGCTCCGGATGAGTCACCTTCACTCGCCAAGGCCCCTCTCTCCGGGAAGTGCTGCTGCTTTTTTTTTAACCCTTTGAGATTCCCAGGAATGATTTGTCACCGGGGTTATTAGCATTTCTCCCTTGATATCGACAGCTTGTCTTTCCTTCTTCTAACCGGTGAGTGATTTCTTCACACGCTCGCCAAATATAGCCAAATCACCATGGTAAACGTATCGACAGAATCATATTAACAGCTGCTGAGCATTTACAGGGCTGTAAGTTATACAAAAAAAGAAGGAAGGAAAACACACATGGAAATAAACCAACTCTGATCAGCAGTGACAAGCATTTATTTAGGAGTCACTCGATGGAAATATTTTTTATGCTTTAATTGCTAATTATAGGCTACTACAGAAGGGTGGCTTTGGCCAAAATTATCTCTTTAAACTGGAGCAGTAAGCCAGCGGCGAGCACACTCTACCTGGATGTATCTTAGGGAATCAGGAGAAAAAAGATTTATTTTTGAAGTGCTGTCCTTGTTTAAATCAAGCCTGAAGTTTGCAAGTCAAAGTCACATCTCTCCTGACTTACTAAGCAAGGACCTTTTAAGCATAAAGTCTAGGTAAGAGCTGAAAACACAGCCATATAGAGAAAGGGAGGCCTTTGCAAAACCATTTGCTGGGGATGTTCTCGTCCTCCTCTCCCATACTGGGGGTCACAAAAGGGCCCAAAAGGTAGCAGCCAGCAGCATCCTTGCTCCTCCACTGTGCAGCTGAGCATCACCCTGCTGCCTGGAGAAAAGAGCAGACAGCTGCCCTAAGTCAGACTGGACCCAAAGGGAGAAGACAATCATTCTTCTGCTCATCTTTCTCTGCATGTTCAGGTCACATTCATCATCCCCTACCTGCCTCCTCATTTGGGGGTACAGTTTCATTAGGGACACAGACAACAGATATGTGTAGGACTCTCAATACTCCCTTTGAGCCACCTGAGTTCCAGGATTGTTTCTAACAACTGTCTCAGTTTGCAACAGTGTTTCCTTCCATCCTTTCATCCCTGCTCCTAGTTTCTACAGACATTCCCACTTCATCCAAGACCCCAGCATCTCCCTCCAATGTCCTGAGCTCCCCTTGTTTCACAAATTGTGTGTGTCAAGTCCCTTCTATTTTCCCCACAGGCTGCTGCTCCTGGTTTTCTCTGCACTGTTCATATCTTTTGGTATAAAGGCAGCATCTTATGGGACAGAAGAGCAGTTTGTTTCTCGTGGGAGCTGTACTCAACTGAGTGGCTTCCTCCCATCAAAGAGAGAAACTCTGGGGATGGGGAGGGGCCTGGGCACTACTGACATGCAGAGACATTTGCTGAGACCCCAAAGCTGGCTGTGCCAACTGGCCTGGCTCAGTCTTCCACAGCATCCTCTAATCTCGTTAGAAGTCCAAAGGAGATAGCCTTGCAAATAGCTGCTTCCCATAATCTCCTTGTGCCAACTTGGAGAAGGGCATGATGGAGGCTCAGGTATGGCTGCTAGGACAAACCAAGGACAGCAGGATGGGGAAGGAATGCCCATCATCTGAGATACAGAGAAGAAGTCATCCTTAGGAAAAGTGCTTATTCTAATCCCATTGACTTTTCTCTGGCATATTTCAAGCCAAATTGGGGGTTGATATCAAAGTAACTTCTCCTGCCTCTGCTGCTCACACTTCTCCTTGCCTGCTCTGGAAAACACACACTAGACTACAAACTGAAGGCCCACAAAGTGTTAGTGCAAGGCCTTTCTTTAAAAATAAGAATTAAAAGGTGTTTTAGTTCTCCATTTCTTCCCTCCAACCACCTTCCCCATTCAGCTCCTTACCCTCACACACACCCTTTCCTTCCCCAAACTCCTTTGTTCAACAGCCACAAAAAAACCTCTGAAATAAGAAAGAAAAGCACCACAGGAAAATACGTGCTGTCCTACCTCGTCTGTCCTTAATTTCCCTCCCAGCTTTGCCTCTCTGCAGCCTTCTTTTAAAGCAGCCCAGCCACCAGATAGTGGGGCTGCAGAACGACCACCCCAACCCTGCAAGCCAGGTATTGCAAAGGCTGAACCCAGCCTCGTGGGGACCTGGACTGCTCAGGGATGGGATGGAGGAACAGGGCAGCATCACCACTCTCGATCCCTCCAGCTTGACCCTTGCAGCACGAAGCTGCTCTTTTGGCCCCCACCCCCTTCCCAGATAGCAGTTTTCCGGACCCAGGAAACAACTGCATGGTCCTGCTTTTATCCAGTCCTCTTTTTAAGTGGCCTCTCAGGCACTGTGGGCTCTCTAAGACCTCTGCCCCAGCAGTTTCTTCAGCAAGTTTCTCTTTCACTCTTAAATCAGTGGGTGGCCTGGAGGCACAGAGCTACACCTCTGGAGAGCCACGTCCCCTGTGCCCTGCTGTGATGGGTACCCCAGGCTGTGAGCTCCCTGTCAGCTCAGTCTTGCCTCTCACTGATGCCTTGAGGTGTCCAGAGACAGGCTGCCCTGGGACTGCGAGTTCCTGCACCCACCGGGAGCAGCAGGACCGGTGGAATTCCAAGGGCTCACAACAGGCTGGAGCCAGAGCTGACCGTGGTCTGGGGAAGCATCCTTGTAGGATCCATCTCTATCACCTTCAGCACTTCCCAGCTTCCAGGGAAGGAAATACCAGTCCATCTAACCCCAAAACATCATAGATTTGTATTTAGGCAGATGGACCTACCCCTGGGGGAGAATGAGGGGAGATGAAGCCATTTAAAAGGAGAGATCCAAAGGGAGAAACTGAGCCACCCAAGGCCATGCCATAAATATCTCCATAGTGATTCAGGCTGCTAGCAGCACCCTCAGCAGCCAACAAAAGACTTTTCCTCACCAAGGAACCCTTCCTCCTCCTGGCAGAGAAGGGAGCAAGTGTCTGGCACCCCAAGAGTTGTGACTCATCTGTGAGGTGTGACGGTGCTGCCAGGAGCAGAAAAAATAGGAAAAATATTTCTTCTGTTGTCAGAAGAAATTAACTTCCACAAGAAGCAAACTGGATAACGAGTGAGGCTTTGGTTCTGGCCCCCGCAGAACCGGGACCACAGGAGGTACCCAAGGGACTTCTCCAACCCTCTGTACATCTCTCAGGGGAATGCTGTACCCGGCAGTGCAAGCTGAGGATGCAGAAGGCAGAAGTTTGCTGAAGATACAGACACTAATAGCTGTTCCGGCAGGCTGTGCCAAATCTTGTTCTTCATGTAAGAGAGCTCCCTCTAGGTCAAACACTCGGGTATTTCAGAGCCATTGCTCGTTTGGGAGCCCATGCTCTGCCCTGATGCCTTTATCTCCACAGAAGTGTCTGTCAGTCAGAAAACCCACAGGCACCCCAGAAAATGTGGGGTTTGCTTTGCCCTCACAACCCAGCCTTCCTGCCGCAGGCATCGGCCACCCGTGCTCTGTGTGCAACGTGCACACACGTGTGCAATGCGTGTGCATGTATCCACAGGTCCTTGGGACCTCACCCATCAGAGTGACTCTGATCCCTGGAGGTATTTAAAACACCTGTAGATGTGGCACTTGGGGACACGGTTTAGTGACGGATGTGGCAGTGCTCTGGGTGAATGGTTGGACTCTATGATCTCGGAGGTCTTTTCCAACCTAAGCGATTCTACGACCCTGTGATTTCAATATGTTCGGCTGCAGCTACACCAGGGAAGGAGCCAACCCGTGATTTCTCCAGCCTCAAACCCAATCTTTACCCTGCTTTGAAACACTGATGAATTATTCCACAAACTGATGAGCGGGGGAGTTCAGCAGAGGATTTCAAATTCGCAGAACAAGAAAAATAGATGGAAAAGACTTAATGTCGGAAAATGCCGGACCGTTCCCCGCAGTGGGATCCCAGGAGCTTTGCGCAAACTGGTTTTAAACCTTGGAGTCTTTAATACAACTTCCTGTTTTATTTTCATTTTACCTAGGCTGGTATTTACTAATAAATATGCAGCTGGCTGTATACAGAACAGCAGGTAGCTCCCATTTACAGCTGTATATAACTGACTGCAGCATTCAACACCCTCACTCTGCTATGCAGTATAATACTCACAATAAAACACACACCGTATTTGCAACTGTGTCCATGCTACTATTCTGGTACGTGACACACATTAAGAAACATATTCAGAACATAGAGAAGAATTTACCATTTACATAAAAAAGATGCGCTGGGATTTTCAATAAGTTCCAGCATAATACAGTATCATTTTTATATCTTGTCTGCTCCCTTGGTCTTGCTGATTTAATACGTCTTTTCTCTTTATAACCATAAACCTATAGGTTGTATATAGATTTTCTTAAACACGATATACGGTGCCAGTGTGTATTTATAA
Organism: Neopelma chrysocephalum; assembly: GCF_003984885.1. Lineage (NCBI taxonomy): Eukaryota > Metazoa > Chordata > Aves > Passeriformes > Pipridae > Neopelma > Neopelma chrysocephalum. Next base: position 4,431,860 of record NW_020897721.1, read on the forward strand.
AACTTCACCATAGAAAAGTAACAATTGTCAGAACGACTTAATCCAAGGGCCATCCAGGCCAATATCCTGCCTCCAACAGTTTTTTCCATTAATATGGATTAGGCAGACAATATAGTTTACTACAACCTTGTTTTATAACCACGTTAGCAACAATAATAGTGCCTTGTGTATAGATGCTTATAGATCACAGTGTACAGGGAAACAGCACCGTCCCCACAGGACAGGGAGGGAAACTGAGGCAGGGGAGATGGAGATTTGTCATATATATAAAGAAATATTATATTTTTACATATATATATATATATACGAAACTTGATGGTGATTATACGTAATGAGCAGTCATCTAGAGCCCTGGATTGCAGCACCACCCACTCCAGCCTTTCCATCTCACCACAGAGCCCTGCCTGGCACCGAAAGATGGGCCACAAGCCTGGGGGATGCTGCCCTGGGAAGAGTTAATGATGGAGGTCTCAAATCCAAGCGCTGCAGGTGTCTGCTTTTAATTCTTTGCTGCTCTTCTCCCAAACAGCCCAAGGATTTCCACCCTCCCTCTTTCTCCTTTACAAATGAGTGTTTAACATAAGAAGAGAGGCAAGAGGAGCCAGGGAAGCCGGGAGATCTCCTACAGCCCTTTCTAAGCAACCTGAGCAGGCGGGAAAAGGCAGCTGGCTGGAGCCCAGCAAGAGAGTGGGGACCATGGGATGAGTCTTCTCACATCTGGTTAAGTACTGCTAAACCCTCCGACGAGCTGCCTAATTATTACAACACTTCTGCCGAAAAATTAATGTGCTTGGCCGGCTGCACAGGGGCAGAAAGGGTAGGAAAGCAGCTGTCAGGATGCAGGCCGTGATGGGAGCACCAAGGAAAGAGGTTTGCGGCACAAGAGCACAAGAGAAGGGCAAGGAAGCTCTGCCTGCAGGGATCCTGCTGGGAAAACAGCCTACTCCCTGCTTTTTTTTCTGCACGGCCCCCAGGAGAGGACAGTGCCAACAGAGTTGTTAATCTAGCAAGAACAGCCCTTGCAAAGAGCTCCACAGTGATGCCCTGCCTACCAAAATGAACAGAATAACCTGTCAGCAAATGAAAACGCAGATGATCATCCTGAGAACCCAACAGCAGGGCCAGGAACAGGATCTGGGGCACTGAGGTCTCCTCTACCTGGCCTGTGCTCACCTTTCCTTCTTGCTGAGCGCTCATTTCAGTAACTTCCACAAAATCCAAGTGTGGCACTTTATTTCTGTAGGTCTCTATAGGTGCTATTGGTGCATCATTCATGTGTGCATGTCTCTGCCAAAACCAGTTAAAAAGGGCTGCAGAGAAGACAACAGGGTCCTGCTCCCCCAGCACAACCGTCTCCATGTCACGTTAGTGGATAAGCCTCTTTCTGCTACAGCTGTGGTGGGATTAATCTCTCTCCCTGGAAAAAAGGTGGGCTTATTTCCTGAGAGATGTCCAAGTACACCCAGAGAGCTCAGCGAAAGCAGAAGCCTGCTGGGTGCCTTTTACCCACAGACATTTGATGAAATTAATGACACAAAAGTAAGTATAAAGGCTAAGACAAATAGAACTGGCAACAACTTGAACCTTTGGCCTGTCCTTTGAAAGTCTCTGGCAAGTCTCAAATCTTCTTGATCTGCTCACTAAAGGGATGACTGTCCCACAATTATTTTCCAAGCGTTTGTTGGCAAGTTGTAGGAGGAAAAAGGCATTTCACTGAAGCTGTTAGTACAAAAGCTCAGCTCCAGCCAGGGCCCTGGACTCCACTTCAAATTATAATATTTTAAGTACCTGAAAATAAATATTTTGTCAGCTGCTGAGAATTAAGAAGTAGCTTCGACCTTTCAGAGAGGGGAACCCTGCGGAGAGCGGCAAGGCTCAGAGAGTTAGTTGCAAAACAAGCTCTGCCCAAGCCATTCAACCTGTCTAGCACACACACACAGCCTCCCCTCCCACGTTCCCAGCTCCCAAAGACACTGGAGCAGCACTTTTCTATAAATTGGGTGCCATGAGTAAAATGAGCATCCTTGAGATGGCAACAGCAGCGTGTCAGGGCTTCCTACTCAGAGTCCCCTCCCGCGTTGCTCATTGGTGCTGTCATGTCATGTTGTACCTCTCACAATCCTAGGAATTTCATCCACAAGGATTAAAAATACTCACTTTTGTTTTATAACATCTGACTATGACCAAGCACCTGGGTAAATGTAGCTGTCACCTCTCAGACCTCTGAACCACAGTGAGCACCGTTCTGCTCCAGCGATGGCAAAAGGAACGCGCACAAAGCGGGAGATCTCTGGTTTTCCAGCAGAGCTCAAGGAGTTAAATTCCTCTCCCTTCCCCCCAATCTTTCTGCCTTTGGCCTTTAGATCAGCCCTGGTTGCCAATGAGGACTCATCGAAACACCACCAGGCTGGGCCTGTCAGGAAGGAAACCAGCGCGTCCAGAGTTTTGTTGTTCTAAAGACTTTTTTTTTTTTAATTTTATTTTACTGCTCAGGAAGGAAGCCAGAGCTTGCGCTTCGACTCCAAGAATGTTGATTACTCATCCTTCCCTGCATTATTTCTTTTATCTCTCACTTTTATCTACCTTACTCCAAATATTTCCCCCTCAGTTCTTTCTCTACCGTTCCTAGCCACTGCTTTCAGCTGTTCATCCAAGTTTCATTAAAAAAAAAATATTTGGCAAATGTTTCTTCAGAAAAAAATCCCAGTTATCATGTTTATTAAACAAGCCACCATCCCTCCCCCCATGCAGCCTTTTCCATCCGGGTACCATGGTTATAACAACTGCTCTAGGACCCGAGCAGCCCCGGAACATGAACATAACCACCTTCAGCAGGGGAATATCATAACTCCTGCTTTAAAGACGGGTGATGAGAAATTACTCTGCCTGTCCAAGGTCAATAGAGCCCACAGCACAAGCACAGCCTATGCTCAGGGCTTTGCCCAGGCAGCCCTTCCCTCTTCCTGCTCCACATGGCTGCGAGGATTAGGCACACTCAGCTCTGCCAATAAACTTGTCCTTCATCTTCAATATCCCCCCACCAGTCAAGCCAGAAATGTGCAAAAAAACTAAAAGAATTGGTATGTGACGAGTTGATGACACATTTCCTTAGACACAGAAAAATGTGGGTCCTGGATCACCCGATTGTCAGGAGCCACCTGAGTACATAGCAGAGAAACTATCAGCAAGTGGTGTCTAACTGCCTTCTCCTCTGCAAAATCCATCACACCACCCAGGGGTTTCCTTTTCTTCTTTGCCCAGGTGCAGCTAACAACCCAGACAGAACTGGCAACATCTGGGAGAACATACACACAGATGTTTTTCATTGACACTGTAACCTTCCCCAGCCTTTGCCAAGGCGTGCCCGCTCCCTGGGGTGGGAGATGCACATGCCCAAGGGCTGATTGGGTCCTCACAGTGTTCCTGAAGAGATGAACAAATGTGAAGCTTTTTTTTTTTTTTTTTTTTTTAGTTTAAGGTCCCTTCTTCCTTGAGATGTGCCATAAACCTGGGGCCTGATCTGGACCCTACCATACACAGCTTCCCAGGCTCCTACACCCATGACATCTCTGTTACAAGCAAGTGAGGCCAATTCAAGTTCTCCCTGCCCAGTTCTGTCTTACTCTAACACAATCCTCCCCTGTTTCCACAGTCAACGCATTGTTTTCATTTTAAGAGGGGAAAATAATGAGATGGTGGGAACATTACTTCTGTCTAATGGAGACAGAGATCTGCAGACTTTCATGGCTTACTTTTTCCAGTATAGCCTAGCCCTGATCCAAATATCATCATACTTATTTCAGTCCTGGACCAAATGTGGGACTGGACACATTTGCCAAATTAAGACAGAAATAACTTGCAGCATTTTTCTACTTCACACTCTTTCAAACACCTCTTGCTGACATTAAATTTCTGGTCTGCAGACACCCTGCTTTCCACACTGCTGAACCTCTCGGCACCTTCAACACAGCCCCAAATCTCGAGTGAAGGCTGCCCATCACCTCCCCTCTTCCGTAACCAGATTGGCTCCTTGAGAGCAACACTTCTGTGCATGAACCCAAATATGCAGAAAGGAAGGAGCAGCACAGGCAGCGGCAACCAGTCCCCAGGAGCAGAGCTGGCAGGAGCAAGGCCAGCTGTCCTGTACAGGCTGTGTGCTGAGCAAAGCGCAAATCCGAGGGCAAAAATGCAGGGTTACAAGAGTTTGGCTGCCCATTCTCCCCTTCTCCCATCCAAGGCGCACCCCCTGAGGTATGAATCCACTCAGGCTGGCAACTTCTTGATTGTAACCATTAAGTTCCTCTGCTCGTGCTCTGTGCGGGGTTACCCAGGTCACTGATTGCTCCTTCATCTCCCCAGTAAAAATAAAAAAAGCCAGTGGTCAAACTGCCTCCTCAGGGAGGCTGAAGACAAGTGCTTAGGAGGTAAAAGCTGTCACCCTGGCTAAGGACTTTGCTGGGGGTTTATCTCCCACCTATAGCACTAGCAGTGTGAAGTGAGGCTAGTTTGCAAGGAGGAGAATAAACAAGAGAGGGAAGAGAGCTTCTACAACCCCCTTGACAGTGCTGCAATGCTTGGATACCTCTGACCTGCACTGATGCCCAGCACTCAGGATTTCCACCCATCCATAGCCATCAGAGCCTCCCAAGATCCTCCACACTTCAAACAGCAACAAGGAGACAAGGTTCCCTCCAGCCTGCATGGGCCAAAGGTTGGGCTGGGTGCGGGGCAGCCCTGCTGCAGCACAGCCAGGCCACCCTGATAAGGCTTTCACTCACCCAGCCTGAGGTGCAGCACCCAGGGTGCCATTAGCCCCCATTCACCCTCCTCCTCTCTCACTCACAAACACCCTCACACTGCCTCCTGAACAGCGCGAGGCTGGACCGGGGCCTCCGGCAGGAAATTTTGTGGAGCGTCCCCTCCAGACAGGATTGGAACAGAAAACTCCAAAAGAATTCTTCAGTATTGGAAGCCAGGTTGGAAGACAAGGTAGAGTTGTAATCTGGTACCAGGGCTTTCCCCATCCCAGCAAAACTGCCAAAGCAGGCTCTCTGCAATGAGGGATGATTATCCTATGTCTCCTTATAGCGAGGGATGTTACAGGACAGACAATTTCACATTCTAAATGGCTTTGCAAGTTGTTTCCTAAAGCGCGGGGAAACAACACAAAAATCAGATTAAAAGGTTGAGTCCTTTTGAATTAAAAACACCTGAATTTAAATCAAAGTACCGAAAATCCCAATAGAAAGAAATGGGTTTGTCAGGGGCAGTCCCCCGAGTTTCACTTTTTGCTCTGTTTACAAAACCAATTGCTCCTGGGGAGGCTGTCACGTGGAGCCTTTGCCCCAGTGCTCTCTGGTTTCGTTTTCATACAAGCACTGCGAGGCACTCACCTGCCTCCCGAGGAACAATCCCGTGCTCAGGGAGCCAGTCGCACCACCCAGCCCGGGAGCTGCAGCTGGATGTGTCCTGCCACCCTTGCCCTGCTCAGGGCTGTGGCACTGCACACCTAGAAAGCCCAGGTAAGGCCGCAGGATTGCGCAAGCAAAAAGCTCACACGTGAAAGCTCTTGGGTCTTTCCAAATTAAAAACTTAATGTTGCTACTCTGGTGAGAAACAGCTCCTAAGAATCAGTACTGCTGGGGGAAGGCAAGGACACAGTTTCCAGCTCTTCCTTTTAGGGGTATACAGAGACACGTGCTGCCTTTCTTTTTCCACTGCAGAACAGCCCAATATTCACCAAAAAAAAAAAAAAATAGTACAAAGCACATTCTTGTGCTTCTGCAATTCAGTCAGAAAGCTGTTATCAGCCTCAACTTAGCAAAAAAGGAAGGTTTTAAAACAACACTGATTAGAAACTATGTCCCAAGTGAGGAAAAATACGACGGAAGTGTCCCACACCTGAACTCCACAAGCAGTTTCACTGTCACCAGGTCTCCCTCCCACATTATCTGCATTTAAGACAATAAATCCCTCCTTGCCTCGCTCCTCCCCAACATTGCTTCTCCCCCTCTTCTGTTGCTCAGGGCACTGCTGCAATTCAAGACGTCAGCAAATGGTTGAAGGAGAGGAGAAAGTGATGGCTAAGAAGAACTCCCAGGCCATCACAACCACCACCCCTGCTTTTAAAAGACAGGACAAAGAAGAAGAAGACGGACACAGATAGCACCAAACCCAGCAGTACTTCTTCAGCCAGAGCCTCCATGGACTTGAGGGCTGCATCCCAGAGAAGGGTTGCCAATCTGGCCGGCAAATACCCAATATCCAAGCAGTAACAGGAAAATAATTCAGCACTGAAAAACTAAAAAAACCCTGAATTCAGGGTGATGAATTTGCCCCGAATGGCTGTAACCTGTGAGTTTCTATACTCAGGCCAGCAGAGCCAAGCAGGCAAACAGCGAGGTTGCATGAAAGGGCAGAAAGACACAATACAGTTTACATGTGTAGATCTACAAAAAATGCACGTGCTCTTTTTCAGAGGACGCTGTATAGGAATCCAATCCTACATTAAATTTCTCAAATAGAAATCCATAATTTCCGGAGAATTTTAATTGCTTTGCATAGCTGAAAAATGTCCTCAGAAGTCCCCAAATCTGCTATTCCATCCTGAAGAAGAGAGATGAAACATTCACAGGCTATCAAGCACATTGACATGATAGAAGACCACCAGTGACATGAACCACGGGATAAAAATCGTCACAATTTGCTTTCAGTGGCTGCTTTTCTTGAAATATGGTATTAAAAGAAAACAACTTTGCTCCCACTATGAATTTGCATTGGAAATCCATAATAAAAATAAAGCTTAATATTATACAAATGGGTACAGTTCTCTATAGTGCTCCTGATGCAGATTAAGGTTAGACAGATTTTAGATGACAGTTATTTACCTCAGTCTAACACCATGTATGCACAAATGGAATTTATTTTATAGCTGCAGATATTAGCCAGAAAAAAAAAAAAGAGATGAGAGGAAATCTTACAGTCTCACGTAAAATATAATTATGTCTGTTTTCTGCTCCCTGGAAGGCAAACAAAGAGGGAAAAATGAATCTGCTGCTAGCATTTAATGGGACTTGTCTAAATGATATCAAACAAATAACAACCAGCAGTGATTCACAAACACCTTCACTTCTATTTTTTTTCATTGGGGAATTCCAGAAACATTAAGACCTCATTGTCTTGAACATTTTCACTCCTACAGACCAGGATTAGGCCCATGCCTAAGAGTATGTCTCTTTCCTTCAAGACCTTCAAAATATCAAAGAAAGAAAAATAAATCACAGAGGCACTAAGGCTCATTCATTCTCTCCCTCCTGAAATGTTCGCCCATTTCCCCCCTCTTCTCCCAATTCCTTACGCAATCGCTACCAATCAACCAGGAAACTGTTGCTAACTCTTGAATTTTGCAAGTTAGCAAGTAAAATAATAAAACAATGTTTTAACTGTCAGAGATCCTGGCTCGCAAAGTGCACTTTGGTCATTTCCTTTAATAACTGTAGTTTAGCAGTAATGATTTATAATAGTTCATAATATTCTACTAACTGTACTATATTAATAATACTAATACTTTGCCCTTGCCTAGTGTCTTCTGTCAGAAGATATCAAAGCGGCACACTCCGCTGTGAGGGAGGTATCACTGCTCCCCCGGTAGGGATCGGGAAACCGTGACTCCAAGCCGTGCCCGAGGTCAGGATTCCCGATCCCCAGCACAGCACGGCGGCCGCCAAGTCTGCCTGCACTCCTCCTGCCGCAATTCTCTGACAGCAGTCGAGCCTGATCGATGGGGCTGAAGATTTAATGTGATTCATCCCTTCTCGAAAAGCAAGGTTTGGCCAGCGGTTTGGGGGCCGCGGTTTTGATGGGAAATACCGAGCGAGGTGGGGGGGGTTGCCCTGCAATTGTACAATAAATACCCTCCTGCCAGCATCCAGACACACAGGGCAAGAGAGGAGCAATAAATATTTACTGTGTCCATGCCCATCTCTCCAGTAGGAGATGGATAAATATGACATTTCGGTGTTGCTCAGCACTCCGAGGACAGTGGTTATAAGCCCTGACACCGGCTCCCAGGGAGCCCAAAAAGGAAGAGAAAGGGCACAAGGCATTGCTGGCATGGCTGAGACGACACGAAGGCTGGCCGGATGGCAGCGGCTGCGCGGGGAAACATTTTGGAGGAGAAAACAGCCCCAGCCCTCCCCCTCAAACGATCAATTAAAAGCCATCCTTCTGCCGAGAGCGGGCGAGGACAGCAAATGAGGGCTGCGAGGAGCAGCGCCCGGCCGGGCTCTGCATGACAATTGATGGGAAGGGGAGGCCAGAGGGGTGGCGGGGGGGAGGCAGCTCCATCCCTCCTCTCACCATGGTGATTAGGTATTCCGAGTGCGCCAGATAGCCCCAAATAACAGAAAGAGAAATATAAACTGGAGACCGGCAGATCCAAGGCAGGCCAGATGGCCCCGCAGCCGGCAGGGGCTGCTCCCATCCAGCCCTTCCCCACTTTAACTGTTCAAACATTTCTTTATCCCGACAAGACAATTAAGCCGAGCGGCATGGAAAAGGAGTCTCGGCAACAGTTTGCAGAGGGAGCAGGAAGGTTGTTGCCAGAAAAGCAGGAAAAGGAGGTGATTGCTGCATGCTCCAAGACCTCCCTCCATGCAACACAGCTCACTCCAAGAGGACAGCGTGTTTTTGGTGGTGCAACAGGGATGGGTGGCACAGACATCATCTCTGCTACTGCCCCATCTGCCTTCCCACCCCTTCAGAAAATCCACTGTTGCTCCTTCACTCCTCCTACATCATGCAGGGCACTGCAAAACGGAAAGAAACATTCCACTCGATTTATTTCATTATTTCATAAGCAGAGTTAAGCTTGCAATTTCCCATGGTCACAGCTGATTATTATTAGCAACAAAGCATCACTTCACATTAGACCCCAAATTTTACCGGCCCTGGAAGTGATGCATCCCAGTGGGAAGAGTTGTGAGCGATGGATGTGTGCACATGTGCATTCCCCATCCAAGCCATTGTTCTGCCATAAAATATAAGAAAAAAAAACCTTCTTCCCCCAGCACATGTACATACACACACCGAGCTCTCTACATAGGTCCCAGCCCACAAACACAAATCCCAACACACACGTCTGAGTGGGTGGGTTGATCTGATTTCCAAAGCACCACGTTATTCAGGGATTCATGCTGTGGTCATCATAGCCCTGATGTCCATCACCTGAAGTGCAATTTACATTTGATCAATAACAAACCAGTTGTTTCAAAAGGAAAAGTAACTCCATGCTACTGATGTTCTTTTAAAACCCCAAAGTGGAACAAAGAGCACACAACTTCTCATGCACAAAAGAAACCAGTTGCATCACAAACTGTGTCCAGATAACCGAGGTTAAATATGATTATCAAAAATAATAATAAGCAAAACACTGCTAATAGATCCACCCCCACCATACCCAGCACACCCCAGGGATGATCCCAAGGGATCCCGGCCTGTTCCCAGCTCAATCAATCATCCTCAGGGCACACAAGGAGCTGGGTAAGAGTCACCAGCACGAGCAGGGAAACTGAGACATGGAGAGCCAGGCTCTGGCCAGAGCCTGGAAACCGAATCAGTGTCCAGGACGTAGAGGATCACCTTCACACGTTGGCCTGCGCTCCACAAGAAGTCACAGACAACATGTGACAGAGACCCAGCAGCAGACAGCAATGGGAAACCTCTTCTGTAATCCCAAGGAGGCTGGGGGCATGGGCAGCCCCGCAGGGAAGGCAGGAGTGTCTGCTCTGACAAGGTCCAGTTATCTGCCAGGAGGTTCCAGCTTCAGCGTGGACCTCTGCGTGTCACTTTGTGGGAAAGCAATGCCACGGTGACTTGATATAGAAAGGCACTAGGACAAATTTTATTGGAAGTAAAGTACAAAACCAGGAACCTTTATTTTTTTTTCCTGGTTTTAAAATAGGGCTATAGATCTCTTTTGCAGAAAGGAACATGCCATTTATTTCCACTCTTTCTAGGAATCTCAATTATTGTACGCTTATTAAAGGAAACCCATAAAATATGTCTTCCAGTGTCTTTAACACATGCTTTACAAGAAGCTCCTAAACTCTAACAAATGGCATTATTTCTCTCAGTAAGCACCTAAGGGAATGGGCCCATCCAGTACACGGCATGTCTGCATCTCCCTGGAAAGGCTCCACTTTTCTATGTGCCCCCTGTACACTCCATCACTCTGGATGTCCTGAATTTTACATGCTGCATTTTACAGCAAGAGACAACTTATCCAAATACAGACATTCTAGCCCAATTTGCTGCTTAACAGAGAGCACAATCCCACCCAGATGCACCCCAAAGGAGATACTGTCCCTTTGGGGGATGCAGGGTATGGGCCCAAGCAACACCCTGCTTTAAAAGTAAGGAAAGGTTCACCCAACAGGCTGAGCAATCTCTACTGCACAAACACACATCTTACAGGGCCAGGTGTTAATCTGGAATATACCAGCAGGTATCCCAAAAAATTTTACTGAATTCCTCACATTTGCTCCACTGGTGAAAACAGGCCACGACTTTCTTCCCACGTTGCAGAGGACTAAATAAGCACCTTCCAAACACTCCTTGTGGTGTAAATGCCTGACTTTGAACCTTGTTTTGTTGCAAAGTATTTCAAGCATAAACCTGTTTTTCAGGAAAATTAAAACTCAGCGATTGAATAATTTTGTTTTAATGGAAGTTTCTTAGAAAATTACCATTTAAGCTATGGGGTAAAACAAATATTTTAATGAGCTATTAAGAAAAGGTTTCTGCGCAGTGGAGCAGAAGACTACGCAGAGCAATCATACAAATTCAGCTTCCATGTAACACAACCCCTTTCAGCAATCTGAAAAATACAACGAAACAGATGAGCTCTGCAAACCTGAAAAACACCCAATAGACATGGGAAGGTGTTGCTGATCTAAGAAAATTTTACAGTTTTTGCTCGCAGTTGTAGAAAAGCCTAATTACATTTTTACCTTGAAGCTACAGCCACCTACCTGCAACAGATTCTGCATCAGGAGCAAAAGTAGGCAGCTTTTACAAAGGGTTATATATAACAATTGTGCAAGGAATCCACCAAACTTCTCAGAGACAACAAACCCCCCCAAGTACACACTTATATGGAAACTCCAAAAATATAAATGCAAATGTTAAAGCAAAACAGGATCACCATTATATCTGCTAACTGCGATCTTTGGAGTCCCTCACTGTGGAAGTTTTCCTTTTCTGATGGTCAACATCAAAGACTAATAGGATCCCCTAAAAAGCTCTACCACTTGCTCTTTTGGCCACCAGGAAACACACCCATACGTGTGTATGCACACACCAAATAAACTCGCCGTCTAAATGGAGCAAAGTTTCCATGGTGCAATATCTACATGTGATAGGAGTATGATACAGAGCCAACAGACATATTTAGTGTACACCATCCTGGTAGTTACAGAAGAATTTTAATGTCGATGAAATAGCAGGGATGTCGCATTTGCTCAGCTCTACTGCGCAGCAAAGCATCCTCAAGAAATTTAACAACGTGGGTAACAGGAACAATACGACAAAACACCTCCCACTTCTGCCCAAGTTTTCCAAGCTGCCTGCAAAGTTTTTATTCCGCTTCCTTTCCTGTACAAGTCCCCTGCCACGGCGCTGGCAGCGGCACAGGGAGCTGGTGTGTCACCCTGGCTGCCTCTCGCCCGCACCCGCGCAAAGCCCCGTCTGCTCCCAGGAAGGAGCGGACCCACGTTCGGCACACGCTGTTGGCAAAGGCAAGGCACAGCGGTGGATGTGGACCCTTCTGCCTGTCCACAGCTGCGCTCCACGCGGTCTAATTCATTTAACAGATTTACTTCTTTAAATGGGGTATCTGACAGGATTTTGCCACCAAGATCCATAGCAGCTGATGTGCTCTAAATTCATTTAGGTAGCGGACCCGCTCCTCCGCCGCTATCTCCCAGAGTACTCTTTCAAGCAAGCTTCATTTTCACAGCCAGGTTATATTGATAAGGGAAAGAGCATCAACAAAGATGTCTCTAAGCCTTGCCATCTCACCTGCCTCCCCCATGGATAATTACATTACCAGCTTAACACACATCCACATCCACATGCGCTCCCACCTACAGCCACTTCCCCCACGGACCCAAAAGCAGGGAGAGGAGATGCTGAACAATGAAAGGAGCTCACAGCACAAAAAGTAGCACGGTCAGGGGTGGATCAGAAGGAGAGGGGGGAGAGAGATAAGAGATCACATTGGTATTGCAAGAAATACACAGCTCCTGCCTTCAGTGGGAATCGTCCTACCCTCGCAAATGCCGACATAAAAGACACACTTGCAGCGTATTTCAAAACCAAGGAGCGATGGATTTACAAGGCAGGTTGATTTTATGATGACTTTTATTGAAAAGGTACGCTGGGTTTAGGCAGATGCCTTTTAGCGCCGGTAAGTTAGCACAGTGCCTAATTCAAGGAGACAGCCTGAGGAAGCAGCGCCGACAGGGGAGAGAGAGCCACAATGTCTCTATTACTCTCCTCGGTATCATAAAGGGGAGAAGAAAAATCACGTCTGAAAGGGAGAGGAAGGAACGGTGCAGCAGGTTTTGGTTTTAAAAAAAAAGTAATACTAATAACAACGACAATATTAAAATGGTTTTCTAAGAAGAAAACTTAACAGAACAAAGGAGCCCATGTGAAAAGCAAACCACTCACTCCTTGATCTACATCTCTGGGTTTACAGGAAAACTCTAATCATAAGTCAGTGCTCTTCCTTGGGGTACCACGCTCTGCTGCCCCCAGACCACTCCCCACCATGGGTCACCTCCCAGCTCTGCAAACCTGGAAGCCTGCCCTTCACGAAGGACAGCCCTGCCTCTCCGTGTAGGCAACACCACAAGAGACAAGGTAATGGGAGAGCATGGAGTTACAGTCATGAACAAGTGGACTGGGTTCCTTCAGTCCGATCACCGGCCTGCAAAACGGCACATCACCTTTCAACGGGCACCAAATGGGGGAAACACTCAGAGAAAGCACATGATGCAACAGCTTATTGAATTGTAGGAACAATTTGTATTTATGCCTTAAAGAGGGAGCTCAGTGGCCAGAAATATTGTTAAGTTAACCAGAGGAAAAGGTATTTTTGTCCTAACCGGAGGCACAAATCCCGATGGTGAATCATACAAGAATGGTGTGCATGAAGAAAAGGTCAGAAAGAAACACCTGGAGAAGCAGGGGGCACGTGCTTGCTGCAAGCTTTGGGAAAGTTTCTGGCTATGCAGTCCAGCTGCATCTCTGTTTATACACATACATGTACCAGCACCTATAGCCTCACACTGGGGCATGGAGAGATTTCTGCAGGGTCAATATCACCTCTCCAGCATGTGCTGGAAGGCAAGTTTCCTTCACGAGCACCTCACCTTAAAATCTGTCAATCCTTTTAGAAGAACAAGGCAATATTGCATGGCTGAGCTTGGCAGGCAGGAAAGGCTGCTTTGCCTCCACCTCCAGCAAGTATCACAGCACTGTGGGACAATCACCTGTTGAGTATCTCAGTGAGGCACGATTAAAGAACCACCAACAAGTCAACAGAGGTACTTACATCTGTCACTTCGGTCTTCGGGACTGGATGAAGTCTCACGGTCAGAAATGAGGCCAGAAACCGCAAAGATCTTCTTCCCCGTATCATCAACTTTGAGGGAGCCGGGGGAGCTGGAAGGGAGCTGCGTGCCAAACTCGTACTCCTTCCCATCAGTGTCCGAGAAGCGCAGATGGGGTGAGTCAGTGTCGTGGCAGTTCTTGAGGCGCTTGGCCGGCGTAAAGGCTGACTGGTAGCTCTCCCGGTCTTCAGTAGATGCAAAGGGGCGGAAAGCCCCAACGCCGCTGTGGTTCAACATACTGATCGGGGTGCAGTCCAGGTTGGGGGGTGCAAACTGGGGGTGGAGGTGAAGCAAGGACGGGGGAAAGTCACGGTTTGCGAACGCTCCCGGCACCCCGCCTTGACGGTGGTACATGGAGGCAAAAGTATACGAGCCATTGGTAAAGGGAATGTGCACGTCCTTATCTGCTGACACGGGGACTCCAAAAGGCCTCGGCTGCTGGCAGGGAATGGAAGCATCACGGCTGGCTTCAGCGGTGGAGGCAAGAACCATCAGTGCTGGGGAGGCCAGTGGGTTGGGGAGATAGGGTGAGTTCTCCATCTTGAACGCTGCCCGGTGTAAGTCCATCGGAGTCTCTTTCCTCAGCAGGATCACAAGCAGAACGATCTTCCCTGGAAGGAAAGCAAAGCGATGCCTAGGAATGGAGCGGGGAAAACTACTGGAGCATCGTCACCCTCCGAACACTGCAAGGAAACAGAAAAGGAAAGAAAACACAGCTGGTTAGGTGACTGCACTCATCTCTCTGGGACGCTCCAGCAGCAGGGTGGCCACATGTGTTACAAGCCACCGGCCGGAGACGCGCCACTGTTCTCATTCAAGAAAATCAATAGACAACTTCACACACTAGTGGAATCAGCCCTGGCCCTCCAGGTTAAAGGGTATCATCCAGTGCAGATGAATGAAAGGCAAACCCAACATAATAACATGCAGATTTAATAATGCACTAATAAAAAAGGTTCAGTATAAAATTAACATAGTAACTCCAAATTATAATTGGAATTTTATATGGCAAGTGGCACGTACATATAACCGCAATAAACTTAAGAAAGCCCCCACATACACACACCACTATTTGCTTGGGGAGGGGGTGTAGAACCAACATAAAAATATCCTTTGTACATAGTTAACCCAAATCAGCCAGCATACATGGTTATACTGTACACGATGCCTGAGACTTATATAACAGACATATATTTTTTCTCACTGTCACAGTACACATTGGTAGATAAGTACTCACGCACACAGTACCCAACACCATCATATATATGTACACACATCATTGGAATGTAAGAATGTGACCGTGCCTTGGTGCGTGTGTGTAATACACAAACACACACGTGTGCACACGCGGTCCCTGGTAGCCAAAGGAGAAGAGACTTCTCCAGTAAAATGCCTGGCGTCTCTGGTAATATTTAAAATCATAATGGGTGCTTCTGCCATCTGATCTCTGCAAGTGTCTGCCTTTCGGGTCGGGGACAAGAGAGGATGGATCAGTAATTTTAGTTCCTAATGCACTCGCTCTTAAGTAGATTTGTAAACCGCCCTGGATGTGCCATTAACATTTAGAGGAAAATGTTAACAAAATTTCTGCCTTGCATCTTGCTGAGCCTCCCAGGTTGGTGGCAGCCACCCACCCAGCCACAGCCCCCTCCCAGGGTGAAAGAAGGGAAAATGTTCCTTTCTGTATCTCCCCCAGTTCGCAGTGGCTTTTTGTGTTGTTATTTTCTCCCCCAATCAATCTCGTGTCTTTTCTTTTAAGCTTCCGCCGCCTGCCATTCAGGCCCCACAACCCAGCTTAAAATACAAGGACTATAACTTTGAAACAATATACTAGCCGCCGGAGCTCAAAGGGCCAGAAAAATCATATAATAATAAAAAGCTGTTACAAATTGTGCCTCTTAAATCCAGAGGGTCAAACATCTCAAATAAAACTTAGTGAAAGAGTGTCTCCCTAATGGAGTGCCTTTTGTACTCCATGAATGAGGGAGCCTAGGTTAACAAAGTGTATGAAATCCAGTCTGGGGCTTTAATGCAGTTCAGTGATAGCATTTCCTCTCTCCCATCCTGTACCCAGCCGCTCCACTGACTGTTATGAATTGTGAAGATGAGTGGACATCATCTCTCTGCTTCCTCATTTGGCACCCACCCTTACAGACATCATTGCTAAATTACCAGATTATGTATCTCGCATTAACGGATCTGCTCTCTTCCAAATTTTAAATAACTTTCTCATTGAGTTCTTGCCACAGAGAGCGAGGGGGAGAGGAAGAGCGAGGGGTGCCAAGGGCATCCTGGTCAGCACTGCAGTCCTGGGTACACTTGCTCTGCTGCTTCACAGGAGGCTGATCAAAACCTGGAGGTCAGGAAACTGCAGCCACTGGCTGGGGGCTCGTGTAACCATGTAAATATATATATATACACACACACATAATTATATATCTAAAGAAATGCATACAAATAAGCCACTGTCCTCAGAAATAAACAATCATTAACATGGAAGTGAAACTGAGCAATCACGGAAAAACGTGGATTTCCAGGGAAAAAAAAAAAAGCAACCACCTCTGCCTGCTTTTCTATTTTTACTTGTGCTTTCACCCCATTACGTTAAATGTATTTCATAAATTAGTAATCTGGCCGCAACACTTGACACTCCTGTAGGATACTGTGAATCACTATGGCCGTTTATTCGTTTGCAAACTTCATTACGCCAGGAATAAATCAACACATTACAATATCTCAGCCAGCCAAATTTAATTTTTTTTCAGCTCCCACTTCCTTTTTCGTTCTCTCTTGCTCCTTGCTCGCCCAACACCTCCCCACCCCCCAGCAACACGGACAGATTAGGCTGCGGCGGACCAGTCATTATGAAAATCTATCGTTAATACACTCCCAATGTCAAAATGTCATAGGTTTAAATACAGAACCCAAAAATAAGAAAACTAACTGACCTTCTTAATTAAAAAAATATGGATTGCAGGGTAATCAGCTGGAGGGAACATTTGGGTGCTGGGAAGGCAGTGGGCACAGGTGGAGTGAGGAGCTGCTACTTTTCTGCCTCTATGCTGATTTTTTTTAATTTAGCACCTCGCGCAAATCCAGATTAAAATAACTCCAGCTATTGATCCGAGCAGTGGAATTGACATTAATTTTAGTTCACTTCTCACTTTGCAAAGGGATCAATAGGAAGTAATAACAGCTGACATCCCCGCTGAAAGGAGGAGAAAAGACGGGCTAGAGACAGAAATCGAAAAGCAACCAAATAAATCAGCAGCTACTTTTCCACGGCATCAGACAAACTCCAAACAGATTGCAAAAAGTCTTTGTTGAATTAACTAAACAAGGAGTAGAGGGAGGAGGGGTGGAGATCAATCTAGGAAGCTACATAAACTGTCTACCAAGTATGAAGGTTAGAAAGACACACTGAAAACTAACTCTGATTTTTTATTATTTTTTTTTCATGGCTACCTATATGCATAGTAATTGGTTTTCAGAGCTACCCTGTTTAAGATGTACAAGATGTGTAATCATGTGTGTTACTAATAACAAGGCTAAACATGCCACAACCAAGGCAAATTGAATCAAGAGCCTTTAGCTCTGAACCACAAAAAAAATCTCTCACCAAGGAACAAGTTGTAATCAGTCCTCTCTGGCTCAGTTTTGATTCCTCTGCTTACAGAGGTTGTAGCACTGTGCTGCATAAGTTAAGAGGGAAGTCTGATAAAAGTAGGAGAAGCCATGACCCAACTGGATTTAGCAGGCACCACAAACACCCAGCAAGAGGAGAAAACAGCAGTGACTGCTGGTTATAGGCGTAAACCCCACTTGCTAATCAGCCTCAAAGAAACGCGCTCATATGCAAGCACATGCACACCCCATACACAGCCACCAGATCTGCAAATCTTCTACTAAAATGTTACTCGGAGTTCCTACTACTAAATCACCTCTCTGCTATCGATTAAAATAAATAAAACACACCACTCTGGCTTCTACAACAGGTTGCATTTTTGTGGTCTCTCAACCATTTCCAAATGCCAGAGATTAAAATAATGGGGCAAATTAATGTCTTTCTCCCTCCAGAAAAAAAGTTTTCTTGGGGAAAAAATTAATTAGCGAGATACAGGGGAGGAAAAAAGATTAAAACATTAGGAAATCCAGGAAAATTGATGATGCATGTAAATTAGGAAATGCCCAGGAAAAAAAAAATCACAATATCCATTTACATTAAAAAGTTTTCCCCCATAAATGTCAAGTAGGAATTCAGAAATATGCTCTGCGCAGAAAAGCCAAAGATTATAAAACAAAATAATGCCAGCTGTTTGGGGATTTAGGTGCTCAAATGGATTATATATTTGAACCAAACTGGATTTCCTTATAATAAATAAAACAAATGCAAGCTCGAAAGCCAACAAAGGAGAGCTCTCATCACTGGATTAAGATACAAAGGAAAAACAGTTAATTTTTTTTTTTCCAACGCGTGAAATATGCCAACTGCAGCCGCACACCCGGACAGCTGCTGTGGAAACCGGTTTAATGGGGAAAGGGAAAAAAATTAGGAGAGCGGGGAGCGGAGGAGGCGGCGGCGGGGCCGGGCGGAGCGGCCCCGGTCCCCGGACTGCGCCCCCGCTCCTGCTTGGCTGTAAACTTCTTCTTCAAAAAAAAAAAATTAAAACCCCCCAATTAAAAAAAAAAAAATAAATAAAAACAGGGGGGAAAGCCCCCGGGCCGGTAGGGCGCTCCCGCGGCGGCGGCTGCCGGAGAGAGGAAGCGCCGGGGGTTCGGGAAGAGGGGGAAAAAAAAGAGAGAAAGAAGGAAAAAAAAAAACCCAACCCACAGCCTACCGAGGGGTTCGCTGCCGCTTCGCCCCCGGCCCGCATCCTCGGCCCCGCTCCCGACTTGGCGAAATCCGAACGAAAATCGCCGGCGGCGTCGCCCCGGGGGCAGCCCCGCTCCGCCGGGCAGCGCGGGCGGCGGGCGCGCCCCGGCCCCGGGCACCGGCCCCTCCGGCAGCGCCCGCCCCAACCGGGCCGGCACCCGCCTGCCGCCCCCTCTCCCTCCCGCTGCCGGCTTTTCTCCCCCGCCCGAGGGGATCGTTCAATAAACCCAAACAAAATAAAATCCGTCGGGGGTGAGCCCCGGGCTGGAGCCTACCGACGCCGCCAAGCCCCGCCACTTCCCGCTCCCCGCCGGCGCATTAAACAGGTGTTTGTTGGGCCGCGGCTGCGGGCACGGCCCGGTCCGACCCGGCCCGGCTCAGTCCCGCCCGGCCCCGTCGGGAAGCGGCGATCGGGGCGCAGCCGGGGCCGCTCCTCTCCAGCCGCTTCGGGAATTATTCAATCCCGGGGAGGGCAGCGGGAGGGGGCACCGCCAGCCCGGTCCGTACAGCCCGTTAAGTCGCCTTTCCACCCCCACCACTTTTTCTTCCTCTTTAAGCCCCGAGTTACAAAGATCATCAAACGCGAAGATGCCCGGAGTTGTTTGGATTTATTGCAACAATCACTTACCATACACATTTCCTGTGTGGAAGGATAAGCATTCAATACAACTCTTTAAGTAGACAGTTCCTAATGATTTCATTGTGGTCAACCAGATGGTTTTTATGTATTTAGATCTGAAGGTGAAGAATTATTTTCCATGCTTCCAACCTATTTACAGACTTCCCTGGTCTAGAGCTGGGGTTGCTGGTTAAAAGAAAAAATCCTGCAATTTCTCGATCGCATCGCTGGATGATCCAGAAAGTTTTCTAAAGAACCTAAAGCGAAAACAGGGATAATTCCTTTCACCTCTTCTGGCTTTCCAAGCTACGCCATTCACATGTGGAGTAATTTTAGCTCATTCGTTGAATAACGCTGCCAATTTAAACCGCCTCTCTACCTTTGTTTTATCTGCAATAATAAAACCAGAACAACACCGCATGTGAGATCCAGGCTCTTGGTTCCTACCTGGAAGCAGCCGGGGGCAAGGGCGGCAATCTTTTAGGGATGAAGGACCCGAGGAGGGGCGAGGATGTTGGACAAACTTCAGCCGCGTCCAAAATTAATCTAAGAGCGACTTAACAACGAGCTGTTAAAAAAATATACCGGTCTTCGAGCGGGGATCGCGCATTTTGGGGACGGTTTAAAACTAAAGTTCACCCGGGGACTGTACGATCGCAAAAATGAAAGCTTCGAAGGAAATAAAATTACTGGCTGGGCAGTGTTGCTTGAGCGCACAGAAACCCTGGCGGGTGTTTTGGTTTTTGGTGGTGGTTGTTTTTTGGGGTTTTTTTCCAGATACTTTTATTGCAAAATAAAAGCCTGAGTTTGTGTATTTGAAAGGAAAAAAAAACCACAAACAGAAAAAAAAAAATTCCCAAACCAACAAACCCCTGGGTGGCTGCGTGGATCTGCTTATTTCCTTTGAAAAAAGTTTTTGTTTTGCAGCTGCTGGGAAATGAAATTGTCGCTGCCCAGAGCGACTGTGGAGAGAGCGAGCTCCGGGAGCAGCGGAGGGAAGCGAGGAAATAACTGCCCGGCTTGCCCCACCGAAAAATAAGGAGAGGAAAAAAACAAAAGGAAAAAAATAAAAGAGTTAAAAAATTTATGTCTATTTGGGAGCGGGGGATCTGTGCCGGTCTCCGGGTCCGGCCGGGCCCCCCCCTCGCCGTGCGCCGTCCCCAGCCGGGCTGCCGCGGCGGTCCCCGGCACCTGATCCCCCTGGTGGCTACCGGTCCCCCTCGGAAAGCCACCGGGGGGGAGGATCCGGGCAGCTCGGGGCTCGCCGACGGTGCGGGGGGGGCCCCGCTTTTATCTGCCTTTCCCCTCGGCATTACCATGCCGATCCCCACCCACCCGGCCCTCCCCGCGCCCGGCGCGGCTCCCCCGCCGCTGCCGAGCCGCCCGGCTTCCCCGGCGCTGGGGAGGGAGAAGGGGGAAGGGGGGAAAGGGCGCGGGGGGCTGGGGTGGAGGTAGGAGGGAGGGAGGGAGGGGGGGGTTGAAACTTGCCCTGCAAAGTTTGCGTGTGGCCGGGCGGGCGCGGTGGCCGGTACTCACGGTGCGGCTGGCGGCGGGCGCTGCGCGGAGCTGGCGGCGTGCGGGGAGCGGGGCAGTCCCGGGCGTGCTGGCCCCGCTGCCCGCCCGCCGCTCGCATGTAGCAGCGCGGGAGGCGGCGGGGGTGCGAGGGAAGGAGCAGTGCTGCCTCTCAGTGCCGGCTCTCATCAGTGAATGAGCCTCCACTCTCCGAGGGGCTCCCGCCGCACACACACACGCACACACACGCGCGCACACACACACGCATACATACACTCGCACACACACGGAGCCGGGCTGAGCACTGCATACATTAGGGCACTCGGGCAGTATGGGAAATGCAGTCCAGGACCGGCGCCCACCCGCCGGCCGCCCGCCGGCCGCGGCCCCCGGCGTTGCCCGAACGGGGTGTCGGGGGCTGCTCCCCTCCCAGGGGCGCCGCTTGTCCTCCCAGCCCCGCTGCGCCGGCCTCGCCCACCCGCTTGGCGCCGGTCATATTTTCCACGGTGCAGCTCCCTCCCAAATTGCAGCGGGACGCTGCCGGGCCCCCCGGGCGGCAGCTTCCCCCCTCCGGGGCAGCCCCGTACCCTTCCGGCCCTGAGGCAGCCGGCTCCCCTCGGGATGCCCGCGGGCAGGCAGCCTTCCTCGGGCACCCTGCAGCATCTCCTGGCATGGGATGGGCATGATTTCCAGGGATGGGCATCATCCCCAAACTTGCCTTGGACAGCCACAGCAGAGCCAGAGAGCAAATTAGGGACTTCACACTCCCAGTGTTTCCCAACTGCGGCACACACGCATGGCTCACACACTGCTATTTTAATGTTTCCTGGATGCACGTCGCAGCTCCGTACAAACCCTCCTGCACACGCGCTCCGCCTCGGCCACAGGCAACTCCCCTGCCAGCCCTAGGAGTGTCCCGAGCAAAAACTGCCAGTCATAGGAAATGGAAGAGCCAGTTTTAGATGGGGACTCGAAAGAAACACTTGTCTCATTGTTCCTTGGGAAGTGCACCAAACCTTGATCCAAGAGATTTACTTATTTTGCCCAAGAGGGAAATATTTCAGGGGTTTTTCTTCAACTGCTAAATAATTTCAGGTTGTTCTTAAAAATAGAGTATGGGCAGCATTTTATGGTTCTTAGCTAACTCTGCATTCTCAAAATACAACCATGCTATGTGACACACGCTGAAGAAAGAAGCCCATGAGCATCATCAACCAGTTGGGCTGTATTCTGTGTATGAGAGTATAAGAGATCACCTGCTTATGTCATCCAGCAACTTTTGTGTAAGCAGTGACTCATCATTGAACTGTATAGGCCTGTTACTCCAGGATCACTGAATACACCAGCCCCTATAAAAGTGTCCACAGGCACAGGATGAAACATGTCCCTGGGCCTTTACTGAGTGCAGACCATAACGGTTTGCTTCTCTGCCAGACTGAAGTTCACCCATCCTTTCTACAACATTTCAGAGGTAGGTCAGAGTAGCCAGAGTGCTTGCATGCTTTATGAATCGTAAAAATTTCAAAAATGTTAGTAAACATTAAAAAAAAACCCAAAAAACAAAAAGCTTTCTTATTTTCACACAAATTTCAAAATAAAACAAGATGGTGTTTCAAACTCCTCAGCTCATAAAGTGCCTGGGTGAAGGAGCTGCATGTACTTTCTTTACATAACCATCAGTAGCTCTGTTCCCTGCTCTGACCTGCAGCTCAGCCTCTCAGAGGCTGATGACACTCACCAAAAAGAGCCTGCTTCCCTTCAAGGCATCTGCTCCCCTGTTGCTTTCCTACACACAGTGTGCAGGAGCAAGGAGGATGGCAGGGCAGGCAGCAAGCACTGCCTTCTTCCATGGATCAGCCATGGCACAATAATAAACGTGGGCTCAGATTCCTCAGCCCCTTTTCTGCTTCCTGTAAAAACTGCCATTTCGATAGCCCAGGTAAAAACCTCTCACAAACGTGAGCAAAAGTTATTGTTCATGTATTTTGCTCATCAATAACACCTCGTGGTTACCCTCTGATCAACCAAAGTTATTATTTTGGGGGGGTTGGTCATTTCAAACACCTCTTTGGAAACAGGTGCCACACAGGCTGTCCATACAGACATGTCCCAACACCTGAGTCCTGCCATTTTGCGTGGGGACCCTGAGTTAGTTGGCACCACACACATTTCCAGGGCGCTCATCCTGCAGCATGCTCCACTCCAACAGCATCAACAGTTCAGGACTTCAGTAAATATTCCACAGGGTAGTGTAGATGAGCCACATTTTAAATAACATCGGGATTTGACACACTTCAGGAAGCCACATTAAAAACCATCCCTTATCTCCCAGGGATCCTGGGAAAAACACTCAGCCACAACCTAGCTTGTGCTACAGCTTCACAGTCAGAATTACAGAATTCCGGTGGAAAAAGTGCTCTTATTATAAAGCTGTATTTTCAGTAGTTACAATATAATGAAAAATGATCCCTCAGATTTAAACTTCTTTCTTTTGTTCTTAGTGAAAAAGCAAATGTTTTTTCACTTTTTCAGTTCCTTAGTATGGAAAAAGGGATCTGAATCCTCCACCAGTGTCCAATTTATGCTAGATGAGAACTAAGCTCTGTGTTTTGAGGCTTGAAAAAAAAAATGTGGCTTTATTTAACTTTATGTTACTGCATCATCACACATAAACTTAATACAGTTTGGATTCAGAGAACAAATCTGGCATTTAGCTAGCTTCTGTGAGCAATGTCTTCAGAGGAAAATAAGAAGATACACTCAAGTTATTTATATTTGTAATTACCATTAATCTGTATTACTAATGAGGATTTTGATCCTGGAAATGGATCCATAAACATGGACTCCTGCACCATCATGGAGCTGTGATATGCACAGGGGCCCATAGGAAAAATTTCCACTGTAATATATATGCTACATTGATCATTTGGACCCTAAAATAACTTTGAACATCTGATTTAACTTTCTGTGCGTTGCTCATCTCTAAGAGTAATGGGGGACACCCAGTCGGGTTTTTTTCCAGTTAATATTAAAACAAAATTTGAGATTGTTACAGGCTGTGACAGTGCTGTCCCTCCTCATTGCAAACTCTGTTCTAAATACTGAAGTCTAAATTGATATATACAACCTACAGAGTTGATTGGATGCACTTAACTTTATGCATACAGATTTCAATAGGACTACTAATAATACATAAAGTCGTGTAGATGTAAATTCCACCATAAACAGTGCTTTGACTAGAAGCCCGCTGTATTTTTACAATACCAATGCACAGTTCTTAAGACAAGAGACCCCCTCACTCATCATTATGTCCTCTAGCTCCAATTGTATAAAATAAGATTGAGATATGTGATCCATTACAGCAGCAACTGCAGAAAGCAAGGGGCAGGCTGTGTCTCACATGTACCTGTAGTGCACTGGGATCCTGTTACAGGGCATTGCATTTGTTGGAAAGTGCCCTATCGTGATGCTGTGAGTCCCCCGAGAAGTGACACCCCGAGAAAGTGCTGAAATTTCTCCCGGCGTGGGACCGCGTCCTGAAGTCACTGGCACCGCCACCGCCTATGGCCAGACCCAGACCATTCCTTGCACCCTTTCATCTGCAGCATGGGTGGAGGAAGGGGGAAATGGAATCAGTTAGTTAATTAAAAATAAACTTTTTCTTGCGATCGGTCTCCGAGGCAGCTGCCGCTCCCAGCGGGGTGTGTGGGTGGCTGCCGTGCGTAATGTCCATGCCCTCTGCTGGCTACAGCCCGCGCGTCTCAGCGGCTGCCACCGCCACCCTGCCCTAGCCGCCGCGACAACCACCACCCCGGGGAGAAGGTGCTGGGCAGGGCTGCCAGTGCCAGCAGTCCCTGCTGTCCAAATGATTTTGTCCCCGTGGTTTTGTCAGAACTGTGGCCCTGCTCTAAGCATCCCTGAGCTGGTGGCTACACTCCAGGAGGACAGGAGCTTGGAGCCTCTGCAATTAGCCATGTCTCACTCTGATGCTTCATCTGAGATGAAGGTTGACCTATGAGTTTGGGAGCATTATTCTGGTTTTAGCAGCTGATCTAGGCTTTAATCTAGTGATTGGTGTAAGGATTGTCCCATAGCTCAGGATAATATGGGATCTCTGCATCTTCTGAGCCGTCTGTGACTGCCCTCTGCCAGAACCCACTCCCTTCAGAGGAAGAATTTGGTGGAGGCAGGGCTGAAATCATATTATCTGCCAGAAGTTTGAAATTTAGAGCTGGTCTACTCTCAGTGACTAGTCTTCCCAGAATGAGAGAGCAGTCCTGAAAATTACTTGTTGACTCATATGACTAGTAGTGAGAAAATTTTCTTCAGCCTAGAAAAATTTTCTATGGCTGACAGATCAGCTCGTTTTCATCATCATCATCATCACCATCACCATCATCATCATCATCATCATCACCATCACCTAGATCTCTTCTAAAGTCTGCTGATTTACACAGGAAAGCAAAGAGAACCTCCTGGTTTTGCTTCTCATGACGTGCTGCAAGATGCCACTATGCTTTTAAACCTTGCTTATCACTGAATCTCTACAGCAGAGTGGACACCATGCCTGGGATTTTGTGAGCAAGTGCTTTATAAACCACTGCCCTACGCTATCATTTCCTTTATGACCTTCCCCTTGGAAAATTCCTTCTCCAAAGAGGAGGTTGTAGACTGGATGGCAGATGCCTGACAAGTAACTGTATCAACTGTTTCAGGAGCACTGCTCATAAGTGAACATCAACCACATTATCATTTCCACAGCTGAAGGCTGACACGGATGCTTAGGGTCAGATCTTCAGAGCCCTAAAGGGGGGCACCTCTGGGACATGGTGCTGCTGCTGAAAGTTGTCTCCTCAACTCCGGTAGCAGGAGTGAGTGATTTAAGCACATGCACGGAGCAACCAACACCCTTTCCTATCAACTCTTTCTAACATTTGCTTTTACAGCACTGGACACTTGTTTTCTGTACAAGCATCCACTCTTTTTTCTCAGGGCTTTTTTGAATCCCTCTCTGAGCAATATCCTGTTGCTAGGAGTTCCACAGGCTAATGGTGTGGAAAAATATTTCCCTCTGAGAAGAGCTACACCTGTCCAACCCCTCTTCTGTGCACCATCCATCACGCTGACAGCATAGGTAACTTGCCCGGGATCATGTCAAAGCGTGAAATAGCTATAAAGGCAACGCATATGTGTTTGTCATCTTTGTCATTAATGGGATCAAGCAAAACTAAGGCAAAGCTATTGAACTGTGCCTCGTAAGCCAGGGGAAGCTGGAGCCATGTCCAAAAGCAGCTCAGAGTGGTGGCTCCTGCTTTGGCTCATGGCAAGTACACATTGTGAGCAACACTTTGCTCTTCTTATTTATTTCTTTGTGTTTGCTGTTGACTGTACCTCAGGGGACGTGTTGGGTTTGCTTTTGGGGCCCAAACTGCATAGCCTGGGGTAGGGGCAGCACTATCTCCACAGCCTGGACCTATGTCACTGCACCTCCCTTCCCAGTTCAGTGGAGAACCCCAATTCAGCAGAGGACTGGAAAAAAAACCCACCTACCCTTTCGGCCGGGCAAGTAAACCTGAGCAGGACAGATCTAGTGAGCTTTTAAGGCAGCTCTCTGGTGTGATTAGTTAGAGCTTAACATGAGATAAAATCAATTGGAAACTTGTGTGAGTTAGGGCTGCTCTCATCAGTCAGAGTTTGCAGCAGCCAAGTGCAGCATGATTGTTATTAATATCTGCTACAGATATATAAGCTGAAATGGGGCTTTACAGTAAAAAGAAAGACAAGTTGCTCTTTCCCAAGATCATACAGATTGTGGATGTAATTCAGAGCCATGCTGAGCACCCCACACATCTGTAGTAAAGGGAACTGCCTGTTCTTAGGAGAAAATACACCAGTGTCTTACATGCACATGCATTTTCTCATGATACTGTGTAACACACAGGAATGTTGTTTAGGAGTTTAAAGTGCTACAAATATTACAATATTTGTAGTCTATCCCAAGAACTGCATTAGATATAAGACAGATCACATGGCGTCAATAACTTCACACAAGCCTATGCTTTGTGCCTGCCTTCTTTCAAGGTAAAATGCACTCTGTAAAATGCAATACTGTTAGTTCCTTGTAAGGCTGGACCTCAGCATCAGCTGTGGTGCTCACTACTGTGACTGCTGTGATAATTCCTATGCTGCCATATGAATGGGATTGCACCATAAACCCATACACCTTAGCCATGCTGATGGCCAAGTCTACATAATAGCCCAATGCTTTGGTGCTAATGATCCAGTGTTTATGGTGGCCCACTGCACTGTTGTCATGCCAACGAGATGGTATTCCTCCCTAGAAAAAATAATAATAACCAAATAAATACTTTTTTTCCCTAGACTGATCTGTGTGTTTAACAGGAGTTGGAGATTAAATCTGAAGGGAGGAAAATCCAGGCTGAAATACAAACCAGCCTCTGTTCAGAGGAAAAGAGAGTGAAATGTCTTTTTCCCTCTCCATCCCCTCTGTCCTTTACAGAAGACTCTTTGCAAAACCTCTTCTCTAGTGAAGCAAACTCCTCCTGTGGCAGGGGAGGGGAATGGGAATTTTTGCCTAACCCTGGGGATTTGGGTCAGGCCAGAGACTTCCACACTGAACCCCCCATCCTGGTCCCACAGCAGTATGGCCCCAGCAGGGACAAGGCACAAGGAAAGCCTATCCCTGTAGCTGCCACACTGTTCATGAGCACCCAACGTGCCTAGCCTGCCTTGCACTCTGCCCCAGCACATCTGGTGCCCCAGCAGGGAGTTCACACTCTGAAGTACCCATGAGGGTACTTGCAGTAGGGAGGGTGCTTCTGCAGAGCCAACCGAGCCTCACTCCTCCCCAGGATTACCTCTCTTCCCTTTCTGAGAGGGTGACATGCTCCAGAGCTCCAGCTCTTCCTTGCCTCAGTCACCAAACCCGGCTTCAGAGCTTATTTTCACAATCCCTTCTTACAACTTTTTTAATTTCATACACACATAGCCTCCTGCTGCTGAATTCCAGGACTCGGTGCCTGGCTGTCACTATTCCTCTCCCAGGGAATTACCCATCTGCCTCCGAGAAATACCTTTCTTCTTTCTACCAGTCTTTTTCACAAGTCACTTCTCATGTGCATTTCCCATTCCTTTTTCTTGCCCCTCTCTTGTCCTTTAATCCAGCTCATATTACTCTGGCAGTAAATTATTAAAAGCAGGCAAATACATGCAACAAGCCAGCTTTCTGTCAGACACGAGCCTGTTCAGAAACTGATACACTCAAAATTTCTTTATCTTGGCCCAGGTTTATCTTGAGCTGGCCTTTTCTGCCAGTTCTAATGCCCCATATCCCATCATCCAGTCGCAGTGCCCCACATCTCACAGCCCTTCAGATTCCTGGCTCGATTGTTGGAGGAACATCTCATTGCATCTGCAGGTTTCCTGGACCTTAACCCCTTCATGGGATCAGTAAGGTAGAATTTACTGGAATTCATAAAATTATTCAGATAACAAGAATAGCTTGAATTTTAAGAGCAAATAGAAATAATAAACCTTTGAAGGGGCATAAAATCTTACAGTACAGATTGTACCAGTGGCTGGTTTGAAGAGGAAACCGGCACAGGGAATGTCTTGTCCTGACAGTGTAGTTTTCCCTTGCAAAGTTTCTTGCATGGCTGCTGTACCTTCTGGCAGTGCCCCTGCCAGCAGGGGCACGGCATGGACTAGATGAGCTCTAGGTCTGGTCCATCTCCACATTCCTGCATTTTTGACTCTTGTCAAAATTCAAGAATACAACAACAACACTCCAAATTAGGCACCTCAGAGTTGAGAGCCTTCACCTGCACACACCATCTCAGCCACTTTCCTTTGTTAGCACTGAGACAGTGAGCTAGCTAAAGCATATGCACCATTTCCCATGTGCCTGCAATACATCACCCATGCCCAGTGAGGATGCATGTATTAATTTCTTCCTGTTGTATGTGAAGTATGGGAAAGGTCACTCCTTCCAGTCCTGTGTTCTTAGGCTGTTTTTTGGGAGACTCCTTTCCATCCATCCTTCCACCAGTTCATCAAGCCACCTGTGCACAGCACTGTTCTCCCTCCCTTAAGGCTGTATCAGTGAGAGACAGTTGTAGGGTTTGACCGAGAGGTGTTAAATAGACCTGACAATTTGTGTGCTCTTGTAGGAAATCACGAACTTCAGTAGCATCTGTGACTTTCTCCCATTGATGTTCTTGAAGCTGTCAGGCTTGAATTGTCCTGGAGATGTTCAGGGTCTCTCTCTTATGTCTTCAGAGTGTGTGGGTAGTTGACCCTGTTGAGTAATGTCATCTCATTAGACAGAAACACATGTTCATTGAGATAAGGACGAGCTGTCTTCCATAAGGTTTGAAATCAGATCTCAGTTGGTCTTTCTGTTACACGTTCAATTGGCATGTTTCCCCCCTCCACTGAAATCCTGCAGGGATATATTTCAGTGGGCTAATTATAAATTCCTTCTGTCTTGCAATAGCTGGATACAGCATGCCTGGTGGCATGAACCTCCCCTCCTTCATTCGTGTAGTGCACCTCTCTTGCTGCAGGCAAAAGTAATTTCCCCAGCCTGGAAATGTGATTTAATTTGACCTTGTTCACACAGGTTCTGCATCTTTTAAATTCCCACCCCCAATGATAAAACAGGATCAGGGGAAATTGCAATGATTCACAGTGATGCTCTGCATCAGCCTCCAATTCTTCTTGTTCCTTCCTCATCCCCCATCTCCTGCTCTGCCTACCCACCACAGCTGTTTTCCTTACAGGGTACTTCTGACTGTAGGTGGAGGATGTAAGAGGGATGTAAATATGTTAAACCACATGCTTGTGTCACATCTCTTCTGCCAGGAGAGGCAAATTGCATGTTCTTTCCTTGTGAGACACTTTAGAGTAAAAGGAAAAGAACTGGAGAGTGAGAGTGAAGAGGGAACATTAACAGAAACAAGGGGAGTGCTCTAGGACTCTGTTTCTCAACCATTTCTGTAGCAGATCCTTACTTGCAGTCCCTGCCTGCCTAGATCCACTCCTTCAGCCCTCCACTGCCTGCTCCAAGGCTGCTGGGGTTGCTCAACTGCACAGTCCTACTATCTAGTGGCTGCTGTGCCCAGTCTTCCCACTTACTCTTCCCTGAAATGGTGAGAATAAATTATCTAGCTTAAATACCTCAGCCCTTGTCTCCTAATGGTCCCATTTAGAGAAGCATCTGTGTAAATCCTTGTGCTCTCCTTCTGCAGGTTCAGAAGATCTTGTTTGTGGGACTCCCTCTCCCTTGTCTGGTATTTGATGCTCAACAGTGAGACTTAACAGTGAGCTTCTCTAAAAGGCAGTCTCTCTAGCTGTTCCAGAGGAGTATTTATAATACAGTTGCTACTTTGCAGAATCCCAAATCATACAAGATGCTTGGAGAGGCACATTCTGTCTGTGCATCAGCTGTTTCCACCAGTAAACTTGGGCATGGGAACAGCAAGCCATTTTACATCAGCTCACAGAAGCTGTAATCCATGACAGGAGACATTGGCTATCCATATCAATAAGCTGCTGAGCACTATGGAAGCATGCTTACAGTATTTTCCCAGTAATGGGGATGGCATCAGTTGTCAGCGAAGCAGACAATCTGGCTGCACGTGTCATTCAGACTTGTTAATGCTCTGCTTCTCGTCTGCTGGCTTTCCCTTTTGTGCTAAACTGTTACCAGAGCCTGGGAAAACCTGCCGGGTCCAGTGCCAAATTGTGTTGATCCTTTGCCTACAAATGCAGGAGATTTTTGTCTCATTTTAGGTGTGTGGGACTGTTATTCTTAGAGGAAGTTTCTGAAGTGGATGAGAAATGTTGGAGATCCCTTAAGAGATCAGGGCTATATTTGCTATTGCAATAGCTTTATCTAGAGGTCATAGTCGCTCTTTCTGTTTTTACCTTGCTTCAGCAGTTCACATCAGAGGGAATATGGTCTAAACAGATCATATCCAACCCCAGGTCATAGTGGGGTAGCTTGGCCAGGCAGGAACGACAACAAGTGGTCTCTAAAGTGCTTGTAGGTGCAAGTGTTGAGTGTTGAGCTTCTGCACTGAGAAGAGAGTGGGAAGGGGCAGGATGGAGGAGAAGGAGAGTATGTCCTCTCATCTGTATTCTGGGAAACAGCTGCCAGAGCAGGAGACCACAGTGGATAAAGGACAAAGCATTTGCATGTTTTGCCCCAGTTTGTACAGACTGATAATGAATAGGAGGATTTTGACTTGAAGAAGTTGGATGAGTTCCTCCACAGTGTAGACTTTAAGGCCAGAGGGTTCAATTCTGAGCATAGTTGGGTTATCTGCATGTTGACAAGCTGATGGTGAATCAGTCCAGAGGATGTAGGAGTTTTATTCTCCATCAGCTCGACCCTTTCTCTGTCAACCAAAGCAAGATGCCTCGTTCCCTGGAGCCCCCACATGATGGCTGGTGCCTCTCACATGAAGACAAAGGTCCACCTGGAGCAGCCTGGTCTGAAAACCTACAGCCTGGCAGTAGGAGCTCATTCCCAGTGAACTGGATGTTTGCAGAGCCCAGTGCAAGACTCTGTGAGATCCAAGTGCTGCTCACTGCCGAGTAATATTCCTGTAAGAGACTCATATAAGACATCCATGGTTTCTATACATTTTCCACCACCCCCCTGGGAAGCTTTTGTGAGGCTGAGCAAGTCGCTTGCTCACTCTGGCTGTAATTAAACTCATCTTCATTATTGCACGTTTTGGCTCACTTTCATCCTCTTCTGTCGTGAGGAGTTTGCCTCCAACCCTGATCTTCAAGCAGGGATGAGCATGCTGATACTCCTTCCATCCTCTCACTGTCTCTTGTCTATTTAAACTGTAATGTTTTAGGAGCAGGGACATTAACCCTCATCTGGATTAGCATTGCTCTAATGTAAATAATATTAGTTACATTATAGATGTTTCTGTAATTAGAGTTCCTGTTTCTATAGGCATTTAAACACCTCGCCTCCTCATTTGACAGTTATGTTATTTGATTTGTGTTCTCCTGATGTGGAGATCAGCACAGAAGCCCTTTTATCTCTTCTGGTGAACGGGTTTAGACTATGATTGGATTTGATTTTTTTAGAACTGTGTGTAGGGAGGACCCCACAGATATCAGGTACAATTTGAGTAAGGTGGGATACTGCCACAGAATTTGAATGGAGATTAAATAATGTGGTAAGAAGCGGGGCTTTAACCAGTGGGATTTTTCAAGGAGCATGAGGTAAGGACAAACCCTTTCAAAAATGGGGGGGGGAAGGGTTGGCCTAGCTGGTGAAGCCTTTTGGGGAGAAAAATTGGCTTCCCTGTCCCTGTTTGCCTGCCTTTTGAATGGGACACATTAATATTTGCCATTACTCTGAGGGAAGCCCACTCATGAAAAGGTTTACCAGAGATGATTTTATCAGAGAGGCTTGCCTTGGCAGATGGCTGTATGCTTTAAATTTAAACAGAGAGGCATAAATAGTAGAGAAGAAAAGAGGGTAATAAGAAAAATATTAAACTGCCCAGTGCAAATCCTTGGGGAACTTCTATTGCAATAACTGACCTCCCATATAGCACCATTTATTTTATGCGCTGGCAGCTTTATAGGTGCTTGTACAGCTACAGACGAACACCAATTTGCCTGTGCAGTTTGTTTTGATAACTGTTGTTTTCAATAAATCTGTATTAAAATCAAAGGGAAAATTAAATAGACCAAAGTCAGTGGCACTAGAGATAAGGTAGCACATTACTACACTGGCCTCTTCAGCTGGAGGAGCTGTCTCTACCTCCAGTGTGGGTCACAGGTATGAATTTCAGTGGCCTCAGCCGTGCCTCCTTATGGCAGCCAACACAAGTGAGAATATTTGGTGGGGGAGAGGAATTTTGATATTTCAAAGCTCAGCTACTTTCAGGGCTGTAACAAAGGAGGAGGTCCGGGTGAGGATGCACTGCTCACCTTTTCAGGCTCTTGCTCTTGGGTTTCAAAGGACACTTGCAAGTGCAGAGGTTCAAGGTCTCCAGCCTTTGAACCCTCTGCTCTGTCTCCCAGGACCCCTTAAGTGTTCCCACCCCTGCATGGCAATCCACACAGCTGGTACCTGTGGACTGAAAGCAGCAGGAGAAGCAGGATCTGTGACTGGTCCCCAGGCAAGGGGGATGTCTGCGTCTCAGGCTTTTCTGGACGTGGCATGTCCTTCTCCTCTCTACCCCTGGCAGACTAGGTGCCTCCTGTGGAAGTAGGGGAAGTCCTGGTGCAAGAGAGGGAGGAGAGAACAGAGAATAGAAACTCCAGGGAGAGTGCTGAGAAGAAAAGAAAGAAGAAAGAAAGGAAGGAAGGAGCGAGCTGCGGGAAATGATGGGAGGAAGAGAGAGGCTGGAAAAGGAAAGAGGGTCTCCAAACACTGGAGAGGAAAGACAAAGAGGCAGAAAATAGAATAAACAGAAGGGGAGACAGTGGGGAAATTAGAGTGGTGTAGGCAGAAGACATGTGAAACTAACTCCCAGTCCCTCACACCAGGGAGTAACCCCTTACTCACCTCCCTCTGGTGAATTTGGCTGTCTGTTGGAGGTGTGTGTTTCTGGAGAGAAAGGCAAGACCTTAAGTTTGGTGAGAGGAGCTGCTTTGGTCAGGAGTTTAGGGACTGCTCCAAAGACTTGGCCTCTGGACACTTGGAGCAGCAGTGACTAGAGCCATCCAGGGAATTATTTAGTTTCAGTGGGGCAGTTTAGAAGATTGTTAGATCCAGGAAATTTTGCATAGCACTGAGCATCATGGTTGAGTCCAAATAAAAAATGAACATAAGAGATTTCACGGTAGAGTAGGTAACATTTTTTCCAACTGATCAATGTTCTACCATAAACACTGCTTGGAGTAACTGGGAGCATTTCTTAGGAGGTATCAGTATCATCCAAGCTTTTGCTGACAAATTACCCAAAATGCTCCTATGAGGTTTTTTTTTCTCATCTCCTTCTGACAGTATTGTTTTACTCTTGTTATACATTTATACCCTTTTGGTTCAAGAGTTTGGCCTTAAAACATGGGGTCTCCTGAGCTGGGGTGGGGGGGGAGGCAGGTGCTCTCTGGCTACAGTATTTTTCATCTGTGAAGGTTTGTTTTGCTGTCCACAGAAAGAATCAAATCACCAGCAACGACGGGCTTGTGCCAGGCCATTTGCCTGCCAGCCATCAGACCAAGGGCTAGTTCAGGTTTTTCAACAATCATCTCCCCTCAGCTTGTTTGGGCTGTTCTGGGCATTTTTCTCCCTGCTGCTCTGGTCCCTCTTTTAAAGGCCTAGTTGAAAAATAGTTGTCAGAACCCATTGCCCCCCAGCTTGGGGCAGAGATCCTTGTTGTTCCTGGTATTCAGTTTTACGAAGACATTTAGCTGGTTTAATAGGGGATCTTAAAAAAGGGTGGAGATTATGCCTGTCAACGTAAAGTATGGTATAAGGAAACGTAACAGCGTGGTTAAATGGATGGTTTGGATTTCTAGAATGATGTAATAATAAAACAAAAGAAATGTCAAAGTGATAAAGTGAAAAGAAATATACTATTTTTATTTGGAAATATGTCATTAAACAACAACAAAAAAATCAGAGCACTAAACTTTTTGTCCCAGCTTAGGACAAAAATCATATTTTTTGAAACCTCAGAATTTCCCAAGGGACACAAATTCCTCTGTTATTATTTTTGGCCAGCTGTCTTCCATATGACTGCCCGTGAAAAGTATTTTATCTCACGTTAAAATCCCACACATAAAAATGTCTCTCTACCTTCCAGCAGGTGTGCTTGTCCTATGGGAAGATTTGCTTTATCAGCAATATTTCCTCCAGGAGAAATGCTTAATTTTAGATGTTTTTTCCATTTACACTTAGAGTTCAAGACACTTGAGCAGCGGCTCAATATTGGGTGGCCTGTGCAGGCGTCAGAACCCTTCCTTTATACACTGCAACCCTATTAGCTAAAATACTGGCAAAGAGATTTTGGTGAAGTGTTTTTTTTTTAATGTCCCATTAAAAATGTTTAAAATGTTTAAAAATGTCCCGTTTCACTGCTGTTGATGCCCTCACTTTGAAATACAGCTTTCCCATGACGACATAGCTGTAAAACACATTCAACTTTTTATTTTTTTCTTTTTTTTTTACTAGTTAGCAATGGAGTTTTGCTATAGCCATTAAAATATAAAGAATAAACTGCACCCAACTGTACAATATTTTTTACCAGGGTTAAGCCTGAATTTCTGTGTGGATGGCATTGGAATATCAAGATTAAGTATACAGTGCGAGCACAAGGGTTTTATGACATACAATAACATAAAAAAAGCTTGTATTTCTTTAACAAATTGACATCACTGTTTGCCCTTCTTTCTTTGTACTTCTTGAGTCTGATTTTTAGGAGTAAGATTTGGAAAAGGCATGGTAGATGATTCAGTGCAGCTCCCTTGAACCAAAATCCGGTTGGCACCAATGGGACGTTTTATGGTGCTGTAAGTGGCTGGTTTCATGGTTCCCGCTGCTCCTCGGGAGGTGATCCCACAGTTTAATGCATAATAGCCTCAGGACATTTTTCCTGATGTTCAGCCTACGTTTTCCTTTGGTCAAATATCTTGTGGAAATGGTCTGCTGAGGAGTCATTTTGTGTTTTGCTGCTGATACCATCCTGGCACATGTAGGTAGTTTTTCTGCTCACCCCGCATACAAAGCGGGAGTAAGGGGCAAAAGCTGGGTTCACCGGGAACTTTTTACCCTCCCTCCTTACTCAAGCACATCTACCCAGGTGTGCTCCTGCTTTCTGAAGCACATACAACAGTGGTAGTTTCACATCCAGCACCAGGCAACGTGTGCCTGGGGCAGTCCCACTGTACCCACACAGAGGGGACCAGCGGTGACGTGCAGCCCAAGCAACACTGTTTGTTTTGCATTGCTTTGTGTTTGCTTTGTTTGTGTTTGCTTTGCATTCAGTTGCATCCTCTTGCACTCTTGATTAACGTGGGATTTTTTGGAGACAGGACCAGCCTGTCTGGCCAGCTTTGTGTGCTCAGTCAGTATGAGGTCCAGCAGGGACCATTCTGTTCAACCCAGCAAATCACAGGCTAGAGAAATAAAATGCTTCCATGCATCAAACCCCAGAGGTTTGCTCAAATCCAAGCTACAGCAGATCCTCTATGGAGATGTGCCATCCTGATGTGAAATGTCCAAGACTCCCTTGTCCTCTGTTAACACAGCCCAGTCAATATCCACTCTCTGATGTCCCGAGCTGTTTTTCTAATGCACTTTGTTTCCTATCCTGCCAAAGGCTGTCCCTCTTACCTCTGTTTTAACTGGAAAAGGATTTCCACCCCATGGCCCTGATTCTGGCTGAATTAATGGTTTTTGAACTGAATCAGCACATTTGAAGTTAAAACAGATCCCCACTGAGTCTGTACATTTTTATTACTGTGCAAGGAGTGCTTAGGAAAATAAAAGGAACAAGAAAGCCCTGAGAGTGGACCACCCCGTTGAGGGGGGAAATATAGAAATCAAGCATGTTTCTATGAGTGATATTTATAGGGTCAAGTGACATATATAGTACGAGGCCTCGGAGCCCATCTCAGGAATACCACATACCAGTCTGGGCACTCACACTCAAGAAAATTTAATTGAAATTGAAGCAGGTGCAGAGGAGGTCTACCACGCTGGAGTGGGAAATGGAAAGATAAAGTGGTAAGGAAACACAAGAAAAAATGGCTTGTTTAGGCCACCAAAGCAAAGATGAAAAAAATGATCAGAATCTGAGAACTGCCTATAAATACACCAAGGGAGGGAAAGAAACCAACAAGTTAAATCAAAGGATCGTTTTCCCAGAATAAATTAGTGTAAACTAGCTATGAATACATTTTATCTGGGAATTAGGGGTTTTCCCATCTATTGAGCAGAGAAGAGCTGAAGAAGCCTTATGCTTGGGTTAGCATGGGCAAGTGAAGAGACATAATTGAAGATGAAGGTTGATAAATTTACTGGGGTGTTGGAGAGGAAATTTTATTACAAGATGGAGGAGTATGGCTCAGTATCCCTGGGACTCCTTTCCTGACCTATACTCCTACATGTGGATTGCTGTTATAATCTGAAATCCTCTTTTGCCTTTCCTTTGTTAAGGACATCAGCACCTTTAAAATCTCCTGTCATTGTCACCCAAGAGCGCTGGGCTGCATCTGCAAAGCTCCCAGCCCCACAGAGCTGCTCTTGCTCCCAAATTCATCAAGGGGGTCACTGTCAAACAATGAGACACACTTAACTCCCACCGGGTTTGAATGAGCTGCTTCCTTTCAAAACACCCTTTAATTGACAGCTAGAAATAGCTTTCCATGATGACAAGCTGTCATTAATATCATTCACCAGAATGATACCCCAGTGATAGTCTATGAGTTTAGAGGAAAAGGGAGAGAGAAATCCTCTGCAAACAAATGTTTCAACAGAATACACGAACTGAGCTGTGGTTTCAAGAATGACAACATGAATATAAAAATGTACATTGTGAATATTAGTATTCCCTTAAATATGTGCTCATGTTGGTTAATGAGTCCCACCGGTGGCGTTAGTAACTGAAGGATTTGGGTTGGCACGTTATTAACTTGTTAAGTAGAAAACAGTGATACAAAACTACTTGTCATGTGCATTATAAGACATTTAAAAGTTGCACTCAGCATAAGCAGCTGAACAGAACTAAAGGAGTCGCCTTTAAAATGAGCTGATGTTTCTTTGTGACACAATCATGTAAAATCCCATTGCTTTAAAAGGAGCTGTGCTCCATGGGCCCTGGAAAAGGAGGTAGTGGGAGCTGGGGTTTGAGGAGTGGCTGGGGCAGTTGGCAGGACTCTTCTTCCTCCTCTGTGCTAAACAGGCAGTGACTTGATACTTCATCCTGGGCTGGGATGAGCTCATCCCTTTATTCACTCAGAGCTGCCACATTGGGTCAGGGGGATTTATTCTGTGTTTTCTGCCTTCCCCTGCCCCACCAGTTTGCTGCCCTCTTGTAAAGCTCTGTCCCTCTGTCAGCCCAGTGGTGGCTGCACATCTGTGCTGAATGAAATGATGCCTTGTTAAGAAACTGTTGGGCTTCTAAAACAAGTAAAATTGACAGGTAACTGTAGACCAGGTTGCTGCATCTGCTGGCAGCAGCAGAGGGATCCAGCCATAGGAGAGAGGGGCACAGCTGGAAGTTTTGAGCTGACCTTTCCACCCAGGGTTTGAAAATAGTCCTTCATGTAAATCAGGACAGACCAGACACTGCCCTAGCATGGACCCTATTTCCTCTGGGCTGCTTCTAGCCATCTGAAAACCTCTAAAGTAGGGCAAGCAATTAAGATACCAGAGCAGCTCCTGAAACACATTCACTTGCTCTTGGACAGACAGAGGGATGGTTCTGTTGGTCCTGAGGCTGTCATGGGCTGTGCTACCTGGAATAAATAAGGTGACCCTGATGAGCAACCATCAGCCCTTTTGGCCACTTTTCCCCATCTGCACAACCCAGTTTCTCAGCATTCCTTGCTCAGGGCTCCATGGCAATTGTTCACCTTTACATTTCCTAGCTCTGCCACTGACAGAGTCCCTTGGGGAGGGGAGCTGTTCCCAGTGATGATGCTACAGGGCCCATGTGCATTGATGGGCAAGCCACAGGATATCTATTGATCACCCTCATTCATTTTTCCAGAAGGCTGGAGTGAGCCAGATTAATCTGTAGGTGACGTTTTCAGTGGCCTGCAGTGTTCATTTGAGGCATGCACGCCCACATAAGACAGGCTCAGATATGAACAATACAGGAACAGTGACAATATTTCATAAAACACGGCTCTCTTCAAACTGGTTTGAGTACCTTCTTCAACAGCTGATAGCTGTGCCAGAAAAAAGGCCCTCTTTGAAAATGCAGTTGCCGAAGGGAATCTCATTGTTGTCCTGCAGTCTTTGGAGGACAACTTGTATGGATCTCGCAAGGGTCACTGAGGCTGGCAGAAGCCAAGTTGTGGCCTCTGGTTGTTGCAGAAAACTCAGCTGGGAAAAGGGGTTCCCCCCAAAAAAACCTGGGCAGGATGAAATCTCCTGCCTGCTGTGCTGCTTGGCAAACCCCTGAAACAGCACAAGGCTTGGTGAAAAAAGGACATGCACACATCTATGAGCCATTCATTGTTTGTCTAGACTGAGGAATTATTTTTTACTGCTAGATGCAGAGGTCAGCAGTGGAAAGGCCTCCTTTCTTTCATCCTCCTAGAAACACAGGCAGGCTGTGAGCCCTAAATTTCAAGCCTTGGGCTTGCAGTGTAATTCAAGCATGTCTCAGCCAGTTTCCATCCCAGGTAAGGAGGAGCAGGGACAGATTGCTCAAAGAATGCCACAGCACAAAGGCCTTCAATTCACTCTCCTGGGCTCCTGGCAAACCATACATCAGTCACCAAAGACTTGACAAATCACAGCGATACAGCTAAGCTTAGAAGTAAAATTTCACATTATCCTTGCTTATGTGGGTGGGAGGCTGAGAGATGCCAAATCTAAGAGGGCTTAAAGGAACTCTTTCTATTATTAAATGGTTTGCTGTTGGTATTTTTATAGTTCTGACATGCTACTTTCACGATTCAGGCTCCCAAGTTCAAGGCCTCATACAAACAGAGCAAAAGGATAAATCCAGTCTGAAGAGCTGGCAACTCAGTTCAAGGCAGGAGCACCAGGCAGATTTGGTCAGGCAGCTGTGGAAGTGTGGGCAGCCCATCCTGAGTAGAGCATCAGTCAGTGATCTCTGCACTCCAGTGCTTACCTTTGTCTAGTACTTTAAGGCATTAAGCCAGAGAAGGCTTTAAGGGATGATTTGAAGAGAGCAGCAAGATGATAGAGAGGTAGGACTGCTCAGGGCAAAGGATGGGTGAGGATCCTTCACAGCCCTATTTGTGCAAGTCCGTGCTCTGAGTTTCCTCACCGCACACGTGGTGGGTATCAGGGATGAGCCAAGGAGCTGCTGTATTGAAATGTGGAGCTGTGAGTTAATGTGGGAGCAAGGAAGGAAGCGGTGCAGGAATAGCCCCAGCTAGAACACTTGACATTGCAGCTGAGCTTTCCAAGAGTTACGGATGCGTCAAGTAGGTTAAAGACTGGGTATCATTGGAGGTAAGAACATGGAATCATTAGGGTTGGGAGGGACCTCTGGAGATCATCCAGTCCGACCACTGTGGCAAGGCAGGATCACCTAGAGCAGGTTACACAGGAAAGCTTCCAGGCGGGTTTTGAGCATCTCCAGAGAGGGAGAATCCATGACCTGCCTGGGCAGCCTGTTCCAGTGCTCCTTGCCATGCTCCCCGTGCAGCTGGCAGGGATGGGGGGCACACAGGCTGCCTCAGAACCCTTGGAGTGTGACATCCATCAAGGTGTGAGATGTGAGTGTCCTGGCTGCGGGCACCAGCCACGTGCGTGGGGACGAGGTGCCGCAGCTCAGGGGTGTCTAGCAGAGACCGGGCAAGGCCCAGACACAGGTTTAGGATCAGAAAGCTGCGTGAACATCAAAGGATGGAGCCATCAGGGGTTAGGGGAGGCAACCCGGGGGCACGGCGGGATGGCCCTTTGGGGCACATGGTAAGCGGTACCCCCGGGGAAACAGGAGGCGGCGGGCCAGTGGGGAGGACACGAAGTGTCCGCCGGGCACGGGGGGCGGAGCGGGGGGGCCGCGCGGGGCGCG